>NC_056749.1:467893775-467911275 GCF_019279795.1 Protopterus annectens | reverse complement strand
CCACTGAGCATGGTCTTCACTCTCAGTCTAAGCACTGGCCTTGTCCTAGCTGAGTAGAAAACAGCAACCATAATCCCCTTACACAAAGGGGGTCCCTCAACTGACTCCAGGAACTAAAGACCCATAAGCCTAACCAGCCTTATCTGCAAGGCCATGGAGAGAATCATCAAGGACCTTAGCAAGGACATGGGTGACCTTCAAACTCTTGACTTGACCCAGTTTGGCTTTGTTAAGGGCAGATCTTACCTGCTAAACCTGGTGGACTACTTTGAGAATGTCACTAAGGCCCTGGATGAAGGCAAAAGAGTTCACACTGCCTATCTCAACCTAGCCAAGGCCTTTGACACAATCCTCCACTTAGGCATCATTGTGAAACTCACCCAGCTGAGGACTAACCCTTACATAACTGGATGGATTGCCAACTGGCTCACAAACGGAACACACGCAGTCAATATTGGGGATGCCACCTCTACTAGCAGAACTGTTACCAGTGGTGTTCCACAAGGATCTGTGCTAGGCCCCGCTCCTGTTTGGTATCTATTTTTCAGAAGTCCAGGCAAAAATAGATGTTGTATGGCACACCAGGTTTGCTGGTGACTGCAAGCTGGATACAGTCATTGAATCCCCCAAAGATGTCAACCTACTACAAAATGGGCTTACACAGATAACTGACTGGTGTCAAAGCCACAGACTTAAACTAAAGGCAAAAAAATGCATTATCATTGCCTTCGGCAAAGGAGAACCCGCTGTTAATTACAAGATCATTAAAAATGCCCCCTAAGTTCAAACAAAGTGGTGAGGGATTTAGGAACACAAATTAATAGTAGTCTTAACTTTGATCATCAGGTGTCCATGTTAGTAAGGAAAGCCTTTTGTGTTGCACACCTCATAAGCAAGGGTATAGCATATAAAATAAAGGAGGTTATAACTCCCGTGTACTCTGCTCTCATCAGACCAGTAATAGAGTACAATGCTCCTTTCTGTATGTACCTCACCAGACATCTGCAGCTACTAGAGAGACCTCAGAGGTTTCTCACCAAGAAAATTCAAGGCCTACAACATATGACCTACATAGACAGACTGAAGGCCCTGTCACTTTACTCAGTATCGTACAGACTGCTTAGAGGTGACTTGTGCCTGGCCTACACAGTAGTCTCAGACCCTGCCTTGATGAACCTGCTGCACATCCACAAATCCAATGGAAAAATATTCAGATACTCTAAGGACCTTAACCTAGCCTGTGATATTAACAGGACATGCAGGAGAGGCAGATATGTCTCCCAGAGGTTGCCACTCTACTGGAACAAGCTCCCATTTCATGTAAAACAGAGCTCCTCAATGGCTCTATTTAAGCGTAACCTGGACAATTGGATGGGAAACCGCAAATTTACACCAGGGGTTTCACCTATGTCCATCTTAGGGGCAGCTAGTGCTGATCTTACATTTGACACAAACATAAACTATATATCTTGGTCTACAAGGGTATAACATGGCCAGGGTTGTATAGGCCTTAGGGCCAATAGTCTAGTAACCTCCTATGATCCTATGAATTTAAAATGAAAGAATACTAAGAACAATTAAGGAACAATACTAGGGCGCATCTCTGTTTTAATTACAGTTTTTTATTTGCTGACATAGTAGGTAAAAGGCTTTCAGCACAGTTCCATAAACATTATTGTAAGAATTTAATAACTGAAATATATAAGTGGAATTAATGATGTGCTAGTTTATTAATATACCCGAATTCAGCAAGCCCTGCACAGTGCAGGAGCTCCAGCAGGCAATATGCCTGCCATGCGATCCAGGAATAAGCTGCAGGGATGTGCATGAATGCTCCTGCACTAGCCCTGCATGGACTCAGCTCCTGTATGCAAATTACCCCGTTTGCAGGTAAAATCCATGCAAAGGAGGTGAATTTGCAATCCAGGAAGCTGGCAGCTGTGCAGGACTAGTGTAATCTGCAGAAATGTACTCTGTTAGTAACTGAGTACATTTCTGCAAACTACAAAATGGAGCCATGACAGCTCCAAATAAAGGGTGGCTATTATGTTGAAAGCATGCCAGTGGCCAAATATATGGTCACTGGCATGAAAAACGGTTGCAAAAAAAAAAAATAACTTTATTTTTTTTTTTAGCTGATTTTGGATGTTTAAGCCCGGGGCAGCTGTGCGCAAATGGGATTGGGTGAAAAATAAAATAAAAAAACTAAAATAAGCATTATAACCAAAATCACTATTCTGCCATTATACTCAATGGCAGGCAGAAGACAACATGGCCAGTGAATAGTGGTTGTTAAGGGGAGAGGCTCAGTGTGGGACCTGTAACTATGCGTCCGCAGGCAATCCTATGCAAATGAGGGGAATGATACTGAAACCCAGATTTCCCCTCAATGCTAGTCAGCAACCAACAGTGTAAGAGCAGGAATAGCTTGGCACAAGCCTAGAAGTTAGCTGACATCATGGGGGGGGGGGGTTGTTAGGTATACTGTAAGCGGATTGGAGCCCATTGGCTTGGGTTTTCCCTTAGCTTAGCAGAGCTAAGAAGGGGGGTGTGTCTGTGGCTGCCTAGCACTCTATACATTGTCTAAGAGGGTGTGCGTGCTGCGCACCGGGTTTTAAAGGGGAAAAAAAAAAGTAAACCAGGAAATAGCAGCTCTGTGCACATTTGAGCACTGTGTTTGCGCAGGGTGCCCCCAGGCTTAAACAGGAAGACAATGGGAAGGGGAAACAGCAGTATGAAGGTAATCTAGGAGAACTAGCATAGCTGGCAGGTGAAATGTATCAGAATCAGCCAATTACACAGGCAGCAGACCAGACCAGACCAGCCCAGAACAGTACTATAAACTATGCAAACACCTTTCCCTCTGGTTTTTCCTACATACTCTCCATAACCGGTGTATACAAGCAGGGAAATTTTAGCAAACAAAAACAACAAAATGATAGGGGCTGCAGCAGCTATCAGACATCAACATGTAGAAGAGGCTGAGGGTGGTGAGTATGAGAATGCTGTCGACCAACCCACAGTGAGGAGATGGAGAAGGGTGTACAGACCCAGGGTAACCTACCAGGGGCTACATGAGCTGGAGATAGTGGAGCACTATAGGGTAGACATGGACCTCCTACAGAAAATTGTTGAGCTATCCACACAGACCTAACAGAGGAGAACCCATCCCAGTGGATAGCAAGGTATGTGTAGGCCTAGGAATACTAGCCACAGGTACCTGCCAAAGGCCAACTGGGGATATCATGGGTATCTCACAGGCATCAGCATCCAGGGTATTCCACCAGTTCCTGGATGCCATGTCAGCATATGCCAGTGAGCACATATATTTCCACAACACCCATTAGGTGCTGGCCAGCAATATGTGTCTCTTCCACCAAATAGCAGAATACCCTGAGGTAGTGGGTGCTATAGACTGCATGCACATATGCATCAAAGCACCACCTGGTGAGCGGAGTAGGGTCTACATCAACTGCAAGAGCTCCCCCCCCATCAACTGCCAGGTCATATGCGATGCCCAGGGCAATATTATGAATGTGTGCTGGCTGCCCTGGAAGCTATCATGATTCCCACATCTAGCATCTGACGCAGGTGTACATGAGATTTGCCAATGGGGACATCCCTTACGGTCACCTAGTGGGGGATGCTGGTTATGCACTGGAGCCGTGGCTGATGACACCCATCAGAAATGCACACACACCTGAAAGAACTCCATAATGAGGCACACGCACAGACCAGAATCATAATAGAGTATGTGTCTGGGATGCTCAAGTGATGGTACTGGTGCCTGGACACAACCGGTGGAGCCTTGCAGTACTCACCATCTACTAGGAGCCATAATCAAATCTCTTAACGATGTGGATATCCTACAAAAGGGCCTCACTGAGACAGATGCCTGGTGTCAAAGCCATGGCCTCAAGCTCAGTGCCAAAAAGTGCATTGTCATCCCTTTTAGTAAAAACTCTGTACCCATGAACTACCACATAGGCGGTAGTCTACTTAACACCAAAAGTGTGATAAGAGACCTTGGGATACAGGTGGACAGTAGTCTCTCCTTTGATAATTACATCACCACAGTAGTCAGGAAATCCTTCTACGTGGCACACCTCATCACAAAAAGTTTCTCATCCAGGAAAAAAGAGGTCATTGTTCCCCTCTACTTATCACTCATTAGACCCATTATAGAGTACAACGCCCCTTTTGGTATGTACCTCACAAGACATCTACAACAACTGAAAGGGCCACAGAAATACCTCACAAAGAGGATTACTGGCCTCAAACAGATGCCCTACCAAGACCGTCTCAAAAAACTCCAGCTTTACTCTGTCACATATCTCCTACTCAGAGGCGATCTCTGCCTAACATACAAAGCTATGTCAAACACAGAGCTGTTGGACATGCTCCACGTAAAGAAATCCCAATCCCTCCAAGCTACATGCTCTAGGGACCTAAACCTTGTCACCACAATAAACAGAACATGCTGGAGGGATATATTCCAGTCTCAGAGACGTCCCATACTCTGGAACAAACTACCTGTCTATATCAAACAAACCACCTCATTAGCACTCTTCAAGAAAAATCTTGATGATTGGATGGGAGATAGGAAATTCACCCCGGGGATCACTTTTGTGGCTCTGCTTGACAGGGGCACAGGAAAATAATTTTCTTGGGTGGCAAAAGCCAGGGTACCATTTGGCTAAGCTTATATAGGCCTTAGGGCCAATAGCCTAGTACCTCCATATGGACCTATGTACTCAAATTATCATTGTATGTGCCATGCTACACAATATGATCCTGTGGAAACAACTGCAGGAGGAACAGCATGGGGCAGGGCCACACAGCCCCACACCAATGCCAAGGACTGCACAGGTACAGATTGACTCAGAGGAGGAACAACCTGAGCCTGCCCCAGTAGGCAGATGGAGGCATGCCCAGTATGCCCTGGTCTTGGCAAAGAGGCAACGCATAGCACATATACTGACACAGTAGGGACCCAGGGAATGACACCTCTCTCTGACTCGCACATACAGTAAAAGGGATGCCAAGCATGACACTACCTGTGCTCAACCATGTATAGGGAGTGTGCTATGTGCATCCAACATAGGCAGCCCTCCAGCACCATCCACAATACTGGCACACCCACAAGGTAAGTCACTCTCCTTACCAATTGCTGAATAGAGTAGTATGTGTTGCTACTTGTATCTATGGTATGGATGTGAGCATGCAAGGGAATTGGGTGGCTGAATGAGATGCCAGCAGATAACAGACACCTATAGTGGCAGCATGAGATCTGTAACAAATACTGGTGTCACCATAGTAGCTAGTACACATGGTAACATAACCCAGTGCAAAAAATGTGCTGGGCCACATGTGTGTCCATATGACACACACATGCCAGTCAGGAAGGTTCACATACCCAACAACAGTCTCAGCCAGCAGGGCAGGTGTAGACAAACACAAAGGCTGTGCTAAGGCCTCTGAATTTTGACTATGGGTAACCTCCCCTCCAAGCCTACACCGACAGATTACATCAGGTCAGGCAGTGGGATGTTAGTTCTGACAGGTAAGAAGTCAGAACCTGATATGTAGGTCAGTCAAATCTAAGACCTGTTGTACACTGATATGCCTCTAGTCAGCATGATAGGTAAAAATGCAGAATGAATAGGAGTACCTGACATACCAGTACACTCATAGCAAATATGTACCAGTGTCAGGTGTGCCCCCCAATCCTATGTAGAATTGTAAAAGTCAGGTGTGCCCCCCCAATCCTATGTAGAAATGTAGTAACAGTCAGGTGTGCCCCCCCAATCCTATGTAGAAATGTAGTAACAGTCAGGTGTGCCCCTCCTCGAATCTGATGTAGTCATGTAGTAACATGTCTGTGTAGGTATAATACCAGTGGAGCACAGATGACCTGAGGTGGCCAAGGTAGCAGGATAGATTGTAGCATTTGTACAATATGCAGGTATGCATGTGTTACGTTGGTGTGTTTCATATTGTGTGAGAGTGGTCAGTATGTATGCATGTTGAGGTTTGACCTGGTGGCCATTGCCCACTACTGCCAATGTCAGGGCAATGTCCTCACAACTGCAGTGCCAAAGACAATGCTCCCCAGTATAACACATGCTAGCAGTAAGCCATTGTAATTGTATGGTGGTAATATGTCTCATCATATGAAAGATGGACATGGGATGACTGTTGGGCTAGATATACAAGCAGTACACAGGAAAAGTACCCCAGACATACAGTATATAATGTGTAAGCATGAAATGGACAAACCCTTAGACTTGTACATACAGGTATGCATCACATTATCTGGGCTTGTAGTAGGGAATACCGATGTCATCTGGCTGAACACTTGCAGATCACAAAAGTGATAGGACTAATGTATTGGGAAATGGCTGATGTCCCTGCACAAGCCAGCATAACTGGAATGCCCCATGCATATCTGTGAGTCAGATGCAAGTAGTGCCCATAGCGCACATGCAACCAGCTCACCCAAACACCACCCACAGGTACCTCTCTGGTCTTATCCCTGCTGTTAGGAATGGGTACAATATGTCCACCACCTGTGTATGGCAATAGCGAAAGAATGCAGCATGTAGTGCAGGTGTATCCCTAGCAGTAAGCAGCACCCTGCCAGCATCCACAACACCTGATCAATACTGATAGAAAGTATTGGCATGAACACCTAGAACACCTACCCTGTCACCCCAGGGGAATATACTGTATGGCAGTCTGGGACTGTAGGATTGACAGAATGCAACAGCCTGCTACAGCTGGCCTGCATCACCACCAAATGGCCTATAGGCCTCTGCTAAAGGCCTGCATCTCACCCGTACTGCCAGTGTATGTTATGTTATGGACACCCAAATGACATAACACACTCCACATAAGCCATATGCAAGGCCATGTGGACAAACCACAGTAACATGTCCAACATGTCCGACTGCATGAACTGTGGACCAACACCAAAACACATCTAATGTGCAAAGTCCAGCAAACAGCCATGTGCACATACTATCCCTGGCTGCAAACACAAAAATGGGTGGCTACAAACCTGCCCATACACCACAATAGGGGTAATGTCCTGACTTATGACCCCTGCCTCTGGGTAACCTGTGTGAATCTGTACAGCTGTGAGGTGTTGCCACAGCAAGATAAGGCCATTCTGTCACATCGATGGATGTACACATATTTGATCCTCTGCCATCAATGTACCAAGGCACTGAACTGGATACACAGACCCAGCAGCAAGTGTGTGCAGCTCCCCCTCCAGAATGACAAACTTTCCATGAATATGTAGACGTTTGACCACAATACTGGACACAGCTGCATTCACCCTGTGTTCCCCAGGACATCACTGTGAGCAAACATGTCCACCTGACAGTACTTGAGGACATAAAACATTACAGTGTATAACACTACACATATCTGAATATCTCTGCTAACACTAGTACCATGTAGCAGAAGCAGCACAGACACAGTTACCTACAGTACACACTATCCCTTTCTCAGTTTGACCCCATATTGCCAACTGATCTACAGATATCCCACAGAAACAGTTTGCTAGCTGAAGGTGTAGAGCACAAAGATCTGCACTGGAGTACAAACTACCTGGAATGGATACACACATTCAATACAGTAGGGCATACTGGGCATGCTCACACACTTAAACAAATGAAGCCCATGTCTGCCAACAACAGTGGACCATACATATCTGACAGTTGCAGATGTTAGTGCATACACTTCTCAGTATGCACCGTCATGCTTTGCACATACATTGGATAGGAATACATACATATATCCAAGGACAACACACTATAATATGCCAAATGTACACATAAATGTGTGGAAGAGAGTGACAGTGACAAAGATCCTTCCATCATGAAGCCTGTCCCACCCAGCACACAGCCAAATGACTACAACCACATGATGTGTAAATGTCACTTACTATAGAAATTAGCCACTGGTATCCCTCATCATTAAAGACTATGTGGTGCTAGTGCTAGCTGTGCAACATGACTGTAAAAGGCAGTAGTCATATAGCAGTTGTATACATGTACCTGCAGAATATAAACCTGTGTGTGCCTGAGTGTGGTGTGTCTACCTCTAGATGAATGGGTTATGGCCCATGAACACACACTGCCCTCTCTATAGCCCTACTATGGCAACCCTGATGTTGTCATTCACTTTGAAATACACCTTTGGGAAAAGAGTAGCCCAGTAATCTCTGTGATGCATCCTATAACTGTGTAATTCTGTAGTGTGCTAAACTAGTTAGGCAAGAGTTCTAATCCCAGACATGGCAGCTGTGTGTTATATATGTGTGTGTGTGTGTGTGTGTGTGTGTGTGTGTGTGTGTGTGTGTGTGTGTGTGTGTGTGTGTGTGTGTGTGGTGTGTGTTTCTGTCTGTGTAGGGAGCAATGCTTTTTAGGTTAGTCACACTCACTACACTTCAGATGCTGATTTCTGTGCAGTCACAGAGACATGGTTCAAGGTTTTAGAGAGTACCCCAGACATATGGGACTATAATGCCTACCACACATTCAGACCACAAAATGAATGTGAAAAAACAAGGGAGGAGGAGTATCCATCTTCATTAAGACAAATACACCTTTAGACTGGTTGAACAGCATGACTCCCTAGAGTGACTCCAACTGCAAATAATTGTAGGAAAGACCCCACCATGTCATTATTAGGTATAGGTCCCCACCATGAAAACCACACAGCCTACCAGGATCTACTTGAGTCGCTCACGGTACAGTCAAATACCCTGGTCAGGGTTGACTTTACCTATCCTTCCATCAAGTAGGTAACATATATGAGCACAAACACGCTCTCCCAAAGGTTCATGGACTTTAACACAAATGCTCTGGAGCAGATAGTTAACACCCCCATAAGGGGCTTTAACATTCTTGACATAGTGGTCACCAACATGGGGGATCGCTGCACCACCCCATGTGTGGAGCCATCCCTGATAAAGTCTCTGTCAAAGTAGTGATCATACCTGACCCGCCCTCAGGAGCAAAAAGGTTAAAAAATGTTTCTCCAAAGCAAACTATAGCCTACTGAGCAATTGCATCAATAGTTTCAATCCCCCCGCCAACACTGATAGCAGTAACCCCTATACTGAGGTGCACACAAATGTCCTGCATAAACACCTATATAAATGTACAGACTCAGCCGTACCAGAATGGATTAAATCAATATCTTCACGAAAAAATAAGCCACCCTGGTAGACATCTACCATAAATAAGTTATATAATATTAGACAGAAACTGCTGTCAAAAAAGAAGAGGGAATGGTCCCAGCAGAGGAAGAACTCCATCCAAAGAATAAACAAGCAGATTAGACATCTTGTAAAGTCCTCCAAGGCTAATTACAAAACTAAATTAGTATGCCTAACCAAGGAGAATCACAAAGCATTATTTAGCTAGAACCAAAATCTAAAAGGGAATGCCCAGCTTTGTGCCAAACAAGCAGTAGACGGTACCACTCATACTGAACATGAGGACATCAACCTGCTAGCGAACAGGTTTGGTGAAAACTTTATCCCCCCCTGTCCCCACCAGTCATGCCCTATAACATACCTGTCACCAGTCCTCAGCCTAGTATCTCCAGAGAGCAGATCATAACCACAGTCTCCAAAGCCAAAAACATAGGCTGTATGGGACCAGAGAAAATACCAGACTACCTATTAAATGGTCTAAAACAGGAGTCAGCAGAACCACTGAGCGTGGTCTTGACTCTCAGTCTAAGCACTGGCCTTGTCCTAGCTGAGTAGAAAACAGCAACCATAATCCCCTTACACAAAGGGGGTCCCTCAACTGACTCCAGGAACTAAAGACCCATAAGCCTAACCAGCCTTATCTGCAAGGCCATGGAGAGAATCATCAAGGACCTTAGCAAGGACATGGGTGACCTTCAAACTCTTGACTTGACCCAGTTTGGCTTTGTTAAGGGCAGATCTTACCTGCTAAACCTGGTGGACTACTTTGAGAATGTCACTAAGGCCCTGGATGAAGGCAAAAGAGTTCACACTGCCTATCTCAACCTAGCCAAGGCCTTTGACACAATCCTCCACTTAGGCATCATTGTGAAACTCACCCAGCTGAGGACTAACCCTTACATAACTGGATGGATTGCCAACTGGCTCACAAACAGAACACACGCAGTCAATATTGGGGATGCCACCTCTACTAGCAGAACTGTTACCAGTGGTGTTCCACAAGGATCTGTGCTAGGCCCCGCTCCTGTTTGGTATCTATTTTTCAGAAGTCCAGGCAAAAATAGATGTTGTATGGCACACCAGGTTTGCTGGTGACTGCAAGCTGGATACAGTCATTGAATCCCCCAAAGATGTCAACCTACTACAAAATGGGCTTACACAGATAACTGACTGGTGTCAAAGCCACAGACTTAAACTAAAGGCAAAAAAATGCATTATCATTGCCTTCGGCAAAGGAGAACCCGCTGTTAATTACAAGATCATTAAAAATGCCCCCTAAGTTCAAACAAAGTGGTGAGGGATTTAGGAACACAAATTAATAGTAGTCTTAACTTTGATCATCAGGTGTCCATGTTAGTAAGGAAAGCCTTTTGTGTTGCACACCTCATAAGCAAGGGTATAGCATATAAAATAAAGGAGGTTATAACTCCCGTGTACTCTGCTCTCATCAGACCAGTAATAGAGTACAATGCTCCTTTCTGTATGTACCTCACCAGACATCTGCAGCTACTAGAGAGACCTCAGAGGTTTCTCACCAAGAAAATTCAAGGCCTACAACATATGACCTACATAGACAGACTGAAGGCCCTGTCACTTTACTCAGTATCGTACAGACTGCTTAGAGGTGACTTGTGCCTGGCCTACACAGTAGTCTCAGACCCTGCCTTGATGAACCTGCTGCACATCCACAAATCCAATGGAAAAATATTCAGATACTCTAAGGACCTTAACCTAGCCTGTGATATTAACAGGACATGCAGGAGAGGCAGATATGTCTCCCAGAGGTTGCCACTCTACTGGAACAAGCTCCCATTTCATGTAAAACAGAGCTCCTCAATGGCTCTATTTAAGCGTAACCTGGACAATTGGATGGAAACCAAATTTACACCAGGGTTTCACCTATGTCCATCTTAGGGGCAGCTAGTGCTGATCTTACATTTGACACAAACATAAACTATATATCTTGGTCTACAAGGGTATAACATGGCCAGGGTTGTATAGGCCTTAGGGCCAATAGTCTAGTAACCTCCTATGATCCTATGAATTTAAAATGAAAGAATACTAAGAACAATTAAGGAACAATACTAGGGCGCATCTCTGTTTTAATTACAGTTTTTTATTTGCTGACATAGTAGGTAAAAGGCTTTCAGCACAGTTCCATAAACATTATTGTAAGAATTTAATAACTGAAATATATAAGTGGAATTAATGATGTGCTAGTTTATTAATATACCCCCGAATTCAGCAAGCCCTGCACAGTGCAGGAGCTCCAGCAGGCAATATGCCTGCCATGCGATCCAGGAATAAGCTGCAGGGATGTGCATGAATGCTCCTGCACTAGCCCTGCATGGACTCAGCTCCTGTATGCAAATTACCCCGTTTGCAGGTAAAATCCATGCAAAGGAGGTGAATTTGCAATCCAGGAAGCTGGCAGCTGGCCGTGCAGGACTAGTGTAATCTGCAGAAATGTACTCTGTTAGTAACTGAGTACATTTCTGCAAACTACAAAATGGAGCCATGACAGCTCCAAATAAAGGGTGGCTATTATGTTGAAAGCATGCCAATGGCCAAATATATGGTCACTGGCATGAAAAACGGTTGCAAAAAAAAAAAATAACTTTATTTTTTTTTTTAGCTGATTTTGGATGTTTAAGCCCGGGGCAGCTGTGCGCAAATGGGATTGGGTGAAAAATAAAATAAAAAAACTAAAATAAGCATTATAACCAAAATCACTATTCTGCCATTATACTCAATGGCAGGCAGAAGACAACATGGCCAGTGAATAGTGGTTGTTAAGGGGAGAGGCTCAGTGTGGGACCTGTAACTATGCGTCCGCAGGCAATCCTATGCAAATGAGGGGAATGATACTGAAACCCAGATTTCCCCTCAATGCTAGTCAGCAACCAACAGTGTAAGAGCAGGAATAGCTTGGCACAAGCCTAGGAGTTAGCTGACATCATGGGGGGCGGGGGGGGTTGTTAGGTATACTGTAAGCGGATTGGAGCCCATTGGCTTGGGTTTTCCCTTAGCTTAGCAGAGCTAAGAAGGGGGTGTGTCTGTGGCTGCCTAGCACTCTATACATTGTCTAAGAGGGTGTGCGTGCTGCACACCGGGTTTTAAAGGGGAAAAAAAAAAGTAAACCAGGAAATAGCAGCTCTGTGCACATTTGAGCACTGTGTTTGCGCAGGGTGCCCCCAGGCTTAAACAGGAAGACAATGGGAAGGGGAAACAGCAGTATGAAGGTAATCTAGGAGAACTAGCATAGCTGGCAGGTGAAATGTATCAGAATCAGCCAATTACACAGGCAGCAGACCAGACCAGACCAGCCCAGAACAGTACTATAAACTATGCAAACACCTTTCCCTCTGGTTTTTCCTACATACTCTCCATAACCGGTGTATACAAGCAGGGAAATTTTAGCAAACAAAAACAACAAAATGATAGGGGCTGCAGCAGCTATCAGACATCAACATGTAGAAGAGGCTGAGGGTGGTGAGTATGAGAATGCTGTCGACCAACCCACAGTGAGGAGATGGAGAAGGGTGTACAGACCCAGGGTAACCTACCAGGGGCTACATGAGCTGGAGATAGTGGAGCACTATAGGGTAGACATGGACCTCCTACAGAAAATTGTTGAGCTATCCACACAGACCTAACAGAGGAGAACCCATCCCAGTGGATAGCAAGGTATGTGTAGGCCTAGGAATACTAGCCACAGGTACCTGCCAAAGGCCAACTGGGGATATCATGGGTATCTCACAGGCATCAGCATCCAGGGTATTCCACCAGTTCCTGGATGCCATGTCAGCATATGCCAGTGAGCACATATATTTCCACAACACCCATTAGGTGCTGGCCAGCAATATGTGTCTCTTCCACCAAATAGCAGAATACCCTGAGGTAGTGGGTGCTATAGACTGCATGCACATATGCATCAAAGCACCACCTGGTGAGCGGAGTAGGGTCTACATCAACTGCAAGAGCTCCCCCCCCATCAACTGCCAGGTCATATGTGATGCCCAGGGCAATATTATGAATGTGTGCTGGCTGCCCTGGAAGCTATCATGATTCCCACATCTAGCATCTGACGCAGGTGTACATGAGATTTGCCAATGGGGACATCCCTTACGGTCACCTAGTGGGGGATGCTGGTTATGCACTGGAGCCGTGGCTGATGACACCCATCAGAAATGCACACACACCTGAAAGAACTCCATAATGAGGCACACGCACAGACCAGAATCATAATAGAGTATGTGTCTGGGATGCTCAAGTGATGGTACTGGTGCCTGGACACAACCGGTGGAGCCTTGCAGTACTCACCATCTACTAGGAGCCATAATCAAATCTCTTAACGATGTGGATATCCTACAAAGGGCCTCACTCAGACAGATGCTTGGTGTCAAAGCCAGAGCCTCAAGCTCAGTGCCAAAAAGTGTATTGTCATCCCTTTTAGTAAAACTCTGTATCCATGAACTACCACATAGGCGGTAGTCTACTTAACACCAAAAGTGTGATAAGAGACCTTGGGATACAGGTGGACAGTAGTCTCTCCTTTGATAATTACATCACCACAGTAGTCGGAAAATTCTTCTACGTGGCACACCATCACAAAAAGTTTCTCATCCAGGAAAAAGAGGTCATTGTTCCCCTCTACTTTGTCACTCCTTAGACCCATTATAGAGTACAATGCCCCTTTTGGTATGTACCTCACAAGACATCTACAACAACTGAAAGGGCCACAGAAATACCTCACAAAGAGGATTACTGGCCTCAAACAGATGCCCTACCAAGACCGTCTCAAAAAACTCCAGCTTTACTCTGTCACATATCTCCTACTCAGAGGCGATCTCTGCCTAACATACAAAGCTATGTCAAACACAGAGCTGTTGGACATGCTCCACGTAAAGAAATCCCAATCCCTCCAAGCTACATGCTCTAGGGACCTAAACCTTGTCACCACAATAAACAGAACATGCTGGAGGGATATATTCCAGTCTCAGAGACGTCCCATACTCTGGAACAAACTACCTGTCTATATCAAACAAACCACCTCATTAGCACTCTTCAAGAAAAATCTTGATGATTGGATGGGAGATAGGAAATTCACCCCGGGGATCACTTTTGTGGCTCTGCTTGACAGGGGCACAGGAAAATAATTTTCTTGGGTGGCAAAAGCCAGGGTACCATTTGGCTAAGCTTATATAGGCCTTAGGGCCAATAGCCTAGTACCTCCATATGGACCTATGTACTCAAATTATCATTGTATGTGCCATGCTACACAATATGATCCTGTGGAAACAACTGCAGGAGGAACAGCATGGGGCAGGGCCACACAGCCCCACACCAATGCCAAGGACTGCACAGGTACAGATTGACTCAGAGGAGGAACAACCTGAGCCTGCCCCAGTAGGCAGATGGAGGCATGCCCAGTATGCCCTGGTCTTGGCAAAGAGGCAACGCATAGCACATATACTGACACAGTAGGGACCCAGGGAATGACACCTCTCTCTGACTCGCACATACAGTAAAAGGGATGCCAAGCATGACACTACCTGTGCTCAACCATGTATAGGGAGTGTGCTATGTGCATCCAACATAGGCAGCCCTCCAGCACCATCCACAATACTGGCACACCCACAAGGTAAGTCACTCTCCTTACCAATTGCTGAATAGAGTAGTATGTGTTGCTACTTGTATCTATGGTATGGATGTGAGCATGCAAGGGAATTGGGTGGCTGAATGAGATGCCAGCAGATAACAGACACCTATAGTGGCAGCATGAGATCTGTAACAAATACTGGTGTCACCATAGTAGCTAGTACACATGGTAACATAACCCAGTGCAAAATGTGCTGGGCCACATGTGTGTCCATATGACACACACATGCCAGTCAGGAAGGTTCACATACCCAACAACAGTCTCAGCCAGCAGGGCAGGTGTAGACAAACACAAAGGCTGTGCTAAGGCCTCTGAATTTTGACTATGGGTAACCTCCTCCAAGCCTACACCGACAGATTACATCAGGTCAGGCAGTGGGATGTTAGTTCTGACAGGTAAGAAGTCAGAACCTGATATGTAGGTCAGTCAAATCTAAGACCTGTTGTACACTGATATGCCTCTAGTCAGCATGATAGGTAAAAATGCAGAATGAATAGGAGTACCTGACATACCAGTACACTCATAGCAAATATGTACCAGTGTCAGGTGTGCCCCCCAATCCTATGTAGAATTGTAAAAGTCAGGTGTGCCCCCCCAATCCTATGTAGAAATGTAGTAACAGTCAGGTGTGCCCCCCCAATCCTATGTAGAAATGTAGTAACAGTCAGGTGTGCCCCCCCTCCAATCTGATGTAGTCATGTAGTAACATGTCTGTGTAGGTATAATACCAGTGGAGCACAGATGACCTGAGGTGGCCAAGGTAGCAGGATAGATTGTAGCATTTGTACAATATGCAGGTATGCATGTGTTACGTTGGTGTGTTTCATATTGTGTGAGAGTGGTCAGTATGTATGCATGTTGAGGTTTGACCTGGTGGCCATTGCCCACTACTGCCAATGTCAGGGCAATGTCCTCACAACTGCAGTGCCAAAGACAATGCTCCCCAGTATAACACATGCTAGCAGTAAGCCATTGTAATTGTATGGTGGTAATATGTCTCATCATATGAAAGATGGACATGGGATGACTGTTGGGCTAGATATACAAGCAGTACACAGGGAAAAGTACCCCAGACATACAGTATATAATGTGTAAGCATGAAATGGACAAACCCTTAGACTTGTACATACAGGTATGCATCACATTATCTGGGCTTGTAGTAGGGAATACCGATGTCATCTGGCTGAACACTTGCAGATCACAAAAGTGATAGGACTAATGTATTGGGAAATGGCTGATGTCCCTGCACAAGCCAGCATAACTGGAATGCCCCATGCATATCTGTGAGTCAGATGCAAGTAGTGCCCATAGCGCACATGCAACCAGCTCACCCAAACACCACCCACAGGTACCTCTCTGGTCTTATCCCTGCTGTTAGGAATGGGTACAATATGACCCCCACCTGTGTATGGCAATAGCGAAAGAATGCAGCATGTAGTGCAGGTGTATCCCTAGCAGTAAGCAGCACCCTGCCAGCATCCACAACACCTGATCAATACTGATAGAAAGTATTGGCATGAACACCTAGAACACCTACCCTGTCACCCCAGGGGAATATACTGTATGGCAGTCTGGGACTGTAGGATTGACAGAATGCAACAGCCTGCTACAGCTGGCCTGCATCACCACCAAATGGCCTATAGGCCTCTGCTAAAGGCCTGCATCTCACCCGTACTGCCAGTGTATGTTATGTTATGGACACCCAAATAACATAACACACCCCACATAAGCCATATGCAAGGCCATGTGGACAAACCACAGTAACATGTCCAACATGTCCGACTGCATGAACTGTGGACCAACACCAAAACACATCTGTGATACAGTGATAACTATAGGGAAAGTATCAGAGAATGTATGCATAATGTATGGAAGAGGATAGCACAATAGTAAGGGGGGTGGGTGGGAGCATGGGCAGCATGAAATGTGCAAAGTCCAGCACACAGCCATGTGCACATACTATCCCTGGCTGCAAACACAAAAATGGGTGGCTACAAACCTGCCCATACACCACAATAGGGGTAATGTCCTGACTTATGACCCCTGCCTCTGGGTAACCTGTGTGAATCTGTACAGCTGTGAGGTGTTGCCACAGCAAGATAAGGCCATTCTGTCACATCGATGGATGTACACATATTTGATCCTCTGCCATCAATGTACCAAGGCACTGAACTGGATACACAGACCCAGCAGCAAGTGTGTGCAGCTCCCCCTCCAGAATGACAAACTTTCCATGAATATGTAGACGTTTGACCACAAT
This sequence comes from Protopterus annectens, assembly GCF_019279795.1. Classification (NCBI taxonomy): domain Eukaryota; kingdom Metazoa; phylum Chordata; order Ceratodontiformes; family Protopteridae; genus Protopterus; species Protopterus annectens. The sequence continues at coordinate 467,894,121 of NC_056749.1, read as the reverse complement.
ACTGGACACAGCTGCATTCACCCTGTGTTCCCCAGGACATCACTGTGAGCAAACATGTCCACCTGACAGTACTTGAGGACATAAAACATTACAGTGTATAACACTACACATATCTGAATATCTCTGCTAACACTAGTACCATGTAGCAGAAGCAGCACAGACACAGTTACCTACAGTACACACTATCCCTTTCTCAGTTTGACCCCATATTGCCAACTGATCTACAGATATCCCACAGAAACAGTTTGCTAGCTGAAGGTGTAGAGCACAAAGATCTGCACTGGAGTACAAACTACCTGGAATGGATACACACATTCAATACAGTAGGGCATACTGGGCATGCTCA
>NC_056749.1:467813775-467891275 GCF_019279795.1 Protopterus annectens | reverse complement strand
GAACTGGCACAGCTGATAATCTCTGTACACAACATGGGCCAGACACCCCAGGTAAAGTTCCACATATCACTGTACATGCATGTGGGATGTGTGCACATCCCAGACACCGTTCATGCCATGGACTGAAGAACACATACATAGCAAGCATTGCATAGCACTGGCCACACACAATAGTAACCCAGGCAACTGGATGGTGAATACAATACCCACCTGTGTGGGCCAATCCAGACACTACACCCCTGAGCCACACTACAGACCATTGTCATTTGGCCTGATGCCAAGGTATACCCTTCACCTAGCCTTGTATAGCCTTCTGGCACAGTCAACCACTACACATCCATGAAGCAATGCACCCATGCATGTCAGTACTGGCACCCTGTGTCTGTATGTGTGGTGTATGATGCTTTCAACCACATTCACACTCACTACAACTCCCATTGGCATACTAAAGCATGCTGTCTGATATCAGACACCTTCACATACCCTTTTCCCATATAACCTCCAGATAACCCTTGTGGTGCATGTGATACCTGCACATTACTGTATTGTCGCAAACAAACTAGTCAGGAAGTGTATTCCTGACCCTGCCAAGTGTGTCAATGTGTGTGAGTCCCTGAGAGAGTGTGGCTGTGTTGACACTGACACCTGTTCATGTGGACAGGCACATGTACTACACCAACCATATCGCTACTATATCACTGTTGCAGATGCCACTCACCATCACATATACATTTGGACAGCTCCTCAACATGTAAGCTATGTGGTGCATGCAATAGCTGCATAGGCATGTGATAGCAATACATAGTCAGTCAGGGGTTTTAAACCCCATACTGGTAGGTGTGTGACACAAACATGCTTAGGTTTTACTCCCCCATCCCCTCCCTGACTTACTTTGTCTCTGTCTGTCTCTCTCACTCCCTCTCTGGTGGGTGTGGAGAAGTGCACCTGCCTTGCTTAGGCAGCAGCTTGTGTTTTATAAGTGATGCTCATGATCAGCTGATGGCCTCTACATGAATTGCAGTCCTCCTCTAGCTGATAGCATGTGGAACAGCTGTGGTAACATTCCCATAGCCAATTGCATGGAAACACACTCCAATATCTAGGAACATAATGTTAATGGACATGCTCCACCTCAGTAAATCTAAATCCCTTAGAGCCACATGCTCGAGGGACTTGAACCTCAGCACAGAAATAAATAGAACTTGCTGGAGGGACAGGTTCATAACCCAGAGGCTCCCTTCGCTCTGGAATAGAATTCCAGTTCATGTGAGGCAGAGCACCTCACTGAATCTCTTCAAGAAGAATCTCGATAAGTGGATGGGGGATCGTAGGTTTGTCCCAGGGATTACTCCCGTGTCACTATTAGACAGAGGCACAGTAAAGTAAACCTTAAAAAGGGCACAGTATACTCAAATCAAGGGGTGGCGTAAGCCATACAGAATCGGGCTAGGCTTATAATTGCCCCAGGGCAGATAGCTTAGTATGAACCTATGAACCTATGAAGTTGGGCCTTTTCATTCACTGTGAGCAGGACCTAGATCTGGTGTTTGGCAAACAGCATCACAGATGTTTTTGGGTTTTACCTCTGACAACATACACTGTGGAAACAGGCCAACAGACAGGAGAGGGATGTACCTGACATGACTACAGAATGTAAGTGTTGCTATTCTGCATTTGGAGTAATGTCGGTTTAACAGGGTGTGTGTGCATATGGCTGGTCTACATGTTTTAATACCTAAAAATAAATGTAAACCAAGGCAGCAAAGGTCCCAAATGTAAAACACAAACTGGAACTAGCAAAAACAATCCAGGACCACCAGGACCACTAGGACTTCAAACAAACAAATCCTTTAGTAAAATGTAAGCGCTTTCATGCCCACAACATGGCACTTCATTAGACATGATGTCTGATGAAGTGCAATGTTGTGGGCATGAAAGCACTTACATTTTAATTAAGGATTTGTTTTGTTTGAAGTCCTAGTGGTCCTGGTGGTCCTGGATTGTTTTTGCTAGTTCCATGTTTTAATACCTGTCATGACAGAACTATGTTTTTGAGGAAACTCCCATCTGTAGGTTCATCTTCAGACTGGGCAGTGTGTGGAGCCTTTTGTTTCTTGTGTTACTCACAGAACACCTATCTGAGAACTGCAGAAGCATAGTGTGAGGATTGCAGTCAGTACATGGTGATAGCCATGAGAGTTACTGACTTCATATCCCTCATAGGACATATGTCACAACAAACCCTGGTACAACAGTAAATGTATGAGGTTATCACAGCAACATGCCAATATTGGGGCAGTGTTCATAGCTCCAGCCACAAGTCTGTCAATCTTTGTACATATGTCATGCAGTAAGAGGTGCATATGTTCTGTACACCATTATTTATTGACATTATACCTGATAATCCAGTCAGATATCAGACTGCTAGACATGTTATGTATAGTAGGGATTGTTTCTGAGGACATAACTTGGCCATTCTGTGGTTGTGTGCACAGTACTGGGGTCTGTGTGCTTAGGGTGATGGTGACAGTATGTGTATTGCGCATATGTACCTTGGGCTGTGCATAGACTGTGGTAGATGCCATTGTTGTTGGTCCTGTTCTATCTGATGTTACATGCTGCTCCAGTGTATGGTACCCTATTGGCTCACATGTCTGTAGGACCAGACACACATGTGTCCCATACCACAGTCAGCCATCGGACCACACAGTGCCATGACCCAGTGTATGTAGGGCTAGTGTGTAAGTGGCACATATGAGGATGGTGTTTTTCAGACAGTCCATATAGTGTCATATTAAGCTTGTGTACCATATGTGGCTGGGGCTCTGTTTACATTGGTTGTGGGTATGCACTTTCTCACAGGTGTCTGTTACTCTGTGCTGTGACATGCATGTAGAGCCCACTATAATCACAGGTACATGTGTATTCCCCCCATATAAAATGTAGTCCAGTGTTGTGGCAGTCTTCCTGTAGTTTGCACAGTGCTTTGTGACATGCCTAGCAACCTAGTGTAATTATCCAGTGTGCTATGTCCAGTTATTTGCAAGACATGCTGCTGCCAGGCCACCATAACTGTTGTGCATTTCTGACAAAGCAGTGGGATTCTGTACAGATGCATGTCACTAACTACTGGGTAGTATGTGGTCATGTGACCCCTGCACCACCAGGTATTGTGTGTCAGGACAGACTGGCATATGTACATGCATAAACTGTATGGGTATATGTAGTCCAGTATTTACATGATATACCCATGTGCATGGCTATTAACATCCACATTGGGAGGCATGGTCCACATGTCTCGCATGAAGGGGATATGTGTACACCTCTGGACTGCCCACAGAGTGCCAGACTGTCCACATATATTGCTCATATCTCTGCTGTAGTCCACAGGATCATTACTGTGCTAGCAGTGGTACTGTACTATGATGTCCTTAGAATGTCTGTCAGTAGCCAATGGTGCACATGTCAAAGGCAGATGTGACCTCACACACACACATGTCTGATAAGACAACCCCTATTACATTAGCAACAGTCTACATATATAACTGCAGTACAAACATGACATCCCCTTGCACTAAGTGGTTGGGACTATTGGTGCTGAGGTGGGACTCCACTACAAGTTCTGGACATATGGTAAACATATATGTGTATATATCCATATATCTATATAGATATATACACATATACATATCGACATACACACACACACACACACACACACATATATATATATATATATATATATATATATATATATATATATATATATATATATCTATATATATAAACACTCAAATATATACATATACACAACAATATATGTCTACAAATATACAGATATAGATACATATGCACATATACTTATGGATATCTACATATATAGCGACATAAATAGGTATATATGAATACATATGCATGCACATATAGTTATAGATATCTACATATCTATCAACATACATAGGTATATCTGTACACATAGGATGTGCAAACCTATATATACATATATATTTGTATATATATATATATATATATATATATATATATATATATATATATATATATAGACACATACATACATACAAAGAGATCTACACATGGCCATATATATGATGCGCTATACAGATGTGTAGACATACATGTATGAATATGCATGTGTACGTACATGTAGACATATATCAACATATGTATATGTATATATCCATATTCCTGTCATGTGTAAACATCACGGTTTTGTATACCTTCCCAGATGTATCTCACCGTATGTATATGATATGTGCACATTATGATTTAACAAAAATGGGACACACAAGTATATAAGACCTGTACAGCACTATTATCCATGTGAATGTGTTACATACAGGGGTAGTAACCTAGGGCATGTGCTGTCACACTGGTATGTAGTGTATCATGGCGGTATTACTGTTGACAGTGCTTTCCCAGGCAAGAGTAGAGTGCTAAATGTAGTACTGATAACAAGCACACCAGCAGGCATAGCTGGACTCTGAGGCCTCCCTGTCATGTTCCTGGTGTGTGAGCTGTGTCACAGTATATATCTCCTACTGGATAATGATCTGACATGTGGAATGTAACTGTAGACTACCATCTGCACAGCACATGTTAGTGAGGGCTTCCAACATGTAGTAATGGCATACATATTGTTGTCAAACATCTAACTGTTGACACATTCATCCTACTGCATCGCTACTTGCCAAACTGATGACTGTCAGTCCCTGTGCAAATGTGCAGATGGCAGATATCCAGCTGGGATATGTACAGGCAACCTATGCTTGACTGTCACTGATATGTCTGCCCAGCTGTATAATAACTGGCACATATAGGAGACAACACCCTTTATGCACCACATGCCACACTGGTATCTTCACTACACTACCACAGTCAATAGAACATGCTTGGGTACAGGTCTCCATCACAGACACTAATCATGTGTTGTAATACATGTTGCATACATGTCAACTAGATCACCCCAGTGGCCATGTGCAGGAGGCACCCAGAGGATTGGCTGATGCATGTCACTCTCACCCTGTGGGTCACCACAGTGGTGTCTGTTGATAGATTACCTGCTGGCACATGGCAGGTGGCATGATACCACTGTCCACACATCGCCTACACAACCCATCTCTCCATGGACAATAGCCAGGTACACAGCTATGACCAACTAGTACTGACACATGTGTACGGGTGCATTACTGAGGATAGCAGTGTCTGTGTGTTAGTACACCTGTAGTTGAGAATTCCATGAGGGCTTTCACAACCACCGCAACACCCATTGCCATAGTCAGCTGTGGCTGCTGCTGTACTGGACATTACATGTACCCGGTTACGCTCCTCTCCCTAATGGCTATATGAGCCTTGCAGTGCCAGCAAACAGTGTTGTACAAATGGGTTGATAGGCATGGGATACCCACAATGAAGCAGGAACCAAAACTGGAAAGTATCACAGCAAACAACTTTATTTAAGCGCTTTCATTGGCCTTAAGCCATTGACTTCATCAGAAACAGTAAGCACATAGTATACAATGTTGATACAAAATGGGCCGAGTTTTTTCAAAAAGGCTTGAATTATGTTCCAACTAAAGTACCATTGGTGGAGAATATGTTATTGGAGTTAAAAACCTTTGTTAGGAAGTTGAACTTTAAGTTCTATTTTGGCAATGATCAAGTTAATGTACCGGAAGTACAATGTAAAAAATCAAGCACATTTAAACCCCCCCCCCCTTGCACCCCATATTACATGTTTTTGAGAATTTGTGTAGTAGTCAAATTAGGAAAATTGTGAAAAGTAAAAGAAAAGATTATATACCTAATCTATCTGATGAAGAAAACAAATTACTTGAGCATATAATTAATAATAAGACATTAGGGTTATAATACCAGATAAGGGAGGGGGCATTGTGATTATGGATCAACATGTTTATGTTGAGAAAATGTTGTTACATTTGTACAGTGATAGTTAGGATGAAACATCTGTAAATGAGTTAAACATAGCTTATAGGAATGTTGACATCACATTAAATTATTTATTAATTGATGGACAAATCACGATTAGTGAACACAATTTTCTACAACAGAGTGCTCCGTGGATGCCGACAATATTCGGAATCCACAAAATCCACAAGAACATTGTGGACCCCCCTTGAGACCTATAGTAGATGCCAAGGCATCAAAGACCTTCAATTTGGCAAAATTTGTTGATTTTCACCTCAAAAATGTCTTAGATAAACAACAGCATGTTTTGAAGGATTCATGGGATTGTTTAAGCAAAATCAATAGGAATGTATACAGTGATATTTGATATTTGCAAACACTGACATCAAATATCTCTTCACCGTCATTCCCCAATGGGAAATGATGAATGTTTTCAATAGTGAGTTGTTTAAGTTTAAGTATTGCAAATTCTATGGACGATTCTTGGATGACATTTTAATATTTTGGGATGGCACACATGAGTTATGTGACAGTTTCTTTGAATATTTAGATGTTAGCACAACTTTTCTATCATTTACCATGGAGACTACTTTAGACACTACCCATTTTTTGGATATAACGATAAGTAAGGATAAAAATAATAAGTGTTTCAGTCCAACATTGTGTAGAAAACCCACTTACTCCAACACTCTCCTGCATTTTGACAGTTGTCACCCTTCACACCAAAACAGATCTTTGGTGAAGGGGCAGGGTGTGAGGTTAGCTAGGATGGTGAGTGAAGTGGAAGTTTTCATTGAAGAAATAGAGAAACTTATGGAAATGTTGTTAAGAAGAGGGTACCCTCATGAGTTCATTGAGCCCATATTGCAGGAAGTGATAAATAAAAGAATGGAAGGGCACTTTATTCCATTGCTAGGAGCAAATGTAAATGACCCCAATAGGCATATTGAGAGAGTATTAAACACAAACACGGTAGTTAAAAAAGGAGATGTGTTTACAGGGGCTATGACGTTAACCTTTAGTCCCCTATTTTATGACATAAAAGAAGTCATTAACAACAATTGGTGTACTTTGATGAATGAACTGGAACACAGAGAGAAGGTGGGTGGAAAACCACTAGTTATATATAAAAGGAACTCCAATATTAAGAATTTATTGGAAAGGAGTACTCCCAATAAGAGTCAGGGGTGGATGAGAAAATGTGGGCGATGTTCACAATGTGGTTATATTTTGGAAAATGATAGCATCCAGATTATGGGTTATGGAGTAGTAAAATTGAGACAAAAACTTAATTGTCTCAGTAAATGTTTGGTGTATATAGCAATGTGTCAGGTATGTGGACAGTTTTATATAGGAAAAACAAAGAATGCTCTAAACAAGCGTATTTATCAGCATGTCTATGATATACACAGAGGCAACTTAAACAATGCCTTAGCTAGGCACATTTTTGAATATAATGGCCATTCCTTTAAATTTGCTGGGTTGGAGCAAATAGTTAAGGACGGTAGGGGAGGGCCAAAAGAGATGTTTTTGGAATATAGAAAGTTGCTATGGCAGCTTAGGTGCAATTCCACAGTTTCACCAGGACTCAGACAGTTTCTATTGCAAGCTTATTAAAATTAAGGTCTGAATTTCATATCTAAAACATAATATATTAATCTATTAATTTACCGATGTCCTTTATTTAGTTATGTTTTTTAATATATAAACACATGCACACACAAACAGTAGAAATTTATTTAATTATTTATATATTCATCTATTTATCTATTTATATACATATTTATTATATTATTCTTGTATAAAATTGTTTTAGCTTGTATATCTGGATGTTTTTAATGTGTCAGATTTTAACTGTGTTAGATAAGATACATATTTATTTAACAGGTACAGAGATTATTTCAAGTATTTATTCCCACATGAGCCTATGGGAATTGCTAATGTGACCATGTGATGGGGGGGTGACTATTTAAGCATTGTATACTATGTGCTTACTGTTTCTGATGAAGTCAATGGCTTAAGGCCGATGAAAGAGCTTAAATAAAGTTTGCTGTTATACTTTCCAGTTTTGGTTCCTGCTTCATTGTGCTTATCAGCTTGGAGTTCGTGCATTTCATTTAGGCATGGGATACCCATTGAGTTCTGGCAAGTGTGTGTATGTGTGCATGTCTGTATATCCATAGGGTACAGCATTCGGAGGCCACATACTCCTATTACAATACGCATTGCCATACAATAGTACAGATAGTGCTGTTGCTGCCCATAGCTGAGGCATGACAATGCAACATCCTACTATGCCTGTGGCATGTGCATTAGATGCATATCCCTGTAGTATCACTGTTGTGATATACAATGGGTTGTATCACAGTCATTGGCAATGTGGGATGGTGGGTATGTCAGAGTATCATCATGGGTTCCAGGGAGTACAATATCCACTGGGGTATGTGGGTGCTGTGTACATTGTTATTTCATCATGGTACACCTGGTATATGTCCCACGTACCACTTTATGGTGGCAGCTGTCACCATCAACCATACAGGTAACTGATACCACAATCCAGCCTAGTTATGCATGTGCTGTGTGCAGCCTACCTGTAACACATTGGACACATGGACAAGTTAGTTAGCACTAATAGGCCCAGGTCTCTCGGATGTGTGTCTGCTTGTTATGTGTCTGTTAATGTGTATATGATGGTATGTCACACTATGTATTATCCATATACAACCATTACACCCCCTATTACCATACTGTACATGTCCGGGAATGTTCTGCATATAACATGTAACCTGGAACACACCTCACACTAAATGTTGTGTGGTGTGTGCAATAAAAGCCACACAGTTCAGTAGCACTACATACCTAGGTAGGGGTCTAGTCCCAGTGTTGCCAAGTACGAGTGTGCATGTATGTGGATGGGTCTACATCAGGTTGCAGATTATACACATCCCAGCAGGCCACCTGTACATGCGGCACAGACAATAACTGTTATACAAACCTGTGACATGTGTTAAACTGTACCACGGATATGTCACATCCATGGTGTCACCACAGTGTCATACCCCTTGTGAAATATGACTGCAGACCTTCCTCCTGTTGACACATGTACACCTACAACACAAATGGATAACATTATGGAGACCACAATCAACCAGTGTTACTAACAGCTATAATGCATCATAGCTGGATGGCTACACTACCAACATGTATGCATTAAACATTACTCCTGACAACATGTTACACTGCAGTACATTGGTACACTGTAGTACAATCACTGCATTGATGTTATGGATGACAGGGATGTGGCACAGGTATCATCATATGCACAGGGTGTGTTGCTGGTTTGCCAGAGGCCAAGGGTGGGCCATACATTTCACAACATGTGTGTGGGTGAGGGGTGTAATGAGTTGAACTGGGTGTGGTGATATGGTGTGTATAAGTATGGGGTTGCCCTAGGTGTATTTGTATAGTGTGTGGGTATGCATGCACACAGTTCTGCCATGTGGCTGCCCTATACAGGTGTTTATGGACAGCTGCAGACAATACCTGGTGGGGTGTGCAGTTCACTGCCTCCGGCCATGGACATACAGACTGTGCCTGCCAGGGGTTCCATGAGCACGTCCATGTACAGGCCTCGATGTGCTACTCTCCCCTGATGATGACAGATGTCTGCTGGAACCAGGCCCCTCCTGGGACTTGCCAGAACCACATGCTCGTGGCCTGGTGTGGTGTGGACAGCACCCCCCCTGCAGTGCTGGGGCTGGTAATGCCACTATGGGAGTGCCTTGGTGTCCTAGCACATCCACATTGACTGCCAGCTGTTGGTGTTGCTGGCCTACATCCACACGGCTGTTGCTGCACTCCCACCACATGTTCACGCACGGACAAACCATGGTCGATGAGGCCCATCATCTCACCAAACCATCTATTCATGACCTCAGTATGGCACGGAGGGCACCAGACAGTTCATGGAAGTTGTCACTTGAAGATGTGAGAGTAGCCCTCTGCAGCCTCAGGCCCTGTCTGGTGTACAGTTCCATACATGCCTGCACCCCCATGGCAGCCTGAAGCATGCGCCTGGTGGTACCAGTTGTGGAGATTCTGCCAGGAGCATGATGACCAGCAGCCCTACCATGAGCACCCTGGGACATGTGCCTATGTGATGCCCTGTCAGACATCTGGCTATGCCTGCTGTGACCAGACACAGTAGGCATGGATACCACACTCTCCTGTGCACTGCAATCAACCTCCAACGGTCACTCCACTATGGCCACTGGTGAAGGGGTATGTACAGGCACTGAAACAATGTGCAGGTTTGGGGTGGCTAAGAGGGGGATGTCAAATGATGGTGCTGTTTTGGCCCCTGACAACCCCACCTGTGCCTCAACAGTACTATCATCATCTTCAGTGTCTGTATGGACACCAACATCAGATTGCATGCAGGAGGGACCCTGACCCACCTCGCCACCTGTGGGGGAAAACAAGAAATACACTTAAGTCCTGTACAGCATTGCATAACAGTGCACATACACACACACACACACACACACACACACACACACACACACACACACACACACACACACACACACACACACACACACACACACACACACACACACACACACACACACACACACACACACACATAACACACTCTCCAACTTAATACCTACCTGTCCGTGAATTTACAGACAGTCCCACATTTATTCCCATAAGTTCCCCATCCTGCATCACACTTGGTAACATACACTCATTAATACCACTCATTAACGTATCATTCCTCTAAATGCCTAGACAAGTGATTACAACACAAGACCTTTTACTCCATTACCTCCCTGACCTGAGTTGAGTGGTTTTACACGGCCTCACTGCTGTCATTCAGTGTTCACCCTGTGCATGTCCAAACATCATGAGCATGGCCCCTATATGTGAGGGGCTACTATGTTCACTCCATAATGTCATGCACTGGAGTGTCATGTGTACGTATTACTCAGTACATGCCAGACATGCTGCTCAATCAACCTATCATGTGACAACTGTAATATATGGATACACTCCCTGGTGTTATCTAGTAATTCTCCAATGCATCTGCAGTGCTGCATATGTGGGTTGTAGGTCACCTCTCTGCTGAATGTGATATTAAGGGTATACTTGGTGTCTACTTTCTCTCCCAATGCATGTTCCATGCTACAGACCTTATTATACTATCAGCTGCCCTGTGATTACATCTCAGATATGTATTTCTTGTGTCATGTGTCAGTCCATGTCCATGTACTGCATGATCCCAAAGGGAAGTACTGCCATATGAACAACCCCCCAATCACACATGTGCATACATGGACACCCACACATGCACACACACATCCTACATGCATCAACCTCCCTCCACTTCACCAGAGTGAACCTACAGACAAAATAACCACCCCCACACACACACACACACACACACACACACACACACACACACACACACACACACACACACACACACAGGTGAGGTTGCACAAAGATAGTACACACAGTCCTTCCATTACCCATCTGTCAACATGCATAACATATGATGCACAACAGCATGCAGTGCAGCCATAGTTAATCTATGCTAGCAATAGTATACATGTGTGTGATGCATGGGCTGTGTTAGTAGGTGATGCCCCTTCCACTGCATACCACTGCACCCATGTACACAATATTGCTATGTACCTGTTTTGCACCCTGACATGTACTGTGCACCAAACCTCACAGGTGTACAATCCATTGCTGAATGTGTAGTAGTGTGTCAGTTATGTCAGCTCTTATGCTCACAGCCCCTATGTTTTTCAGCAACACATACCTGTGATGAAATGTGGACAGATGTCATTTGTGAATGCCTGACGTCTGGTTTACAGATCTCAACATCAGCGGACCATGTATGACCAATCCAATACTATTACATTGACAACCATCAGACCATACCATGGCTATTAGGGAGTGTACACACCCTTACTGATATGACACACCCTTCCTTGATCTGCCATGGGATGACATCACTGCATATATAAACAGTACATGAGCCTGATATGTGACATATGTCCTGTACATTCAAATGCAGTATCTACAAAATGTGTTAGGTGTGCGGATGCTGACTGCGATGCATACACACCGTGTGTGCATATGTGTGCACACCCTTATCATGATGGTTTGTTGCACCTATTGTTATGTGTACTACAGTCACTATTCCTGGCAGGGGTATACTAGCATGAGCCATCTGCATTTGCCAGTTTATGGTCAGTGTACCCTATACATGTCCCCCAAATCTGCATGATTGCAAGGTCTACTCATGTGCACATCCCTTGGTGTTCACACACTGCCGTCACTGTTGTTGTGGGGGTAGGATTATATCTTCCACAGTTCCTAAACCTGACTGTGTACAGATACAGCCATTCTTAGCATCCTTAGGATCCCTGCTGCAGTGCACTGGTGTGTCATGCTGACACCCTCTCACCTTCAGCCTTTTTGCAGATGCTTGACAAGTATGGCCTACACATGTGTGTCAGTTTGCAGTGTCCCATACACTGAACACCACGTGTTATAGCCTAGTTCCAGCTAATAATGTGGACCACAGTAATACATTATGCCATTGTGTATATCTGTAACAGTTGCCATTGTAATACTGGTATATACACTGTTGTTGCACTGTTTAAGGGTGATGTTTCACACATGTCCCTACTGTAGGCCACATTTCCCACCATTATATTAATCCCTGTGGACACATTTCACAATGACAGGATGTTAGTTATCTTGCAGGTGTCTGACATACCCTTCCAGTACCCCATAATGGTCACCACTATGATGCAATGCATTTAACAGCAACAATACGTGAATATGTACAGTATGCATTATGGATAGGTGTGTTAGATGTGTGCATGGAATATGCCATAGCCATTACATGCCCGGTGTACTGGCAAGCATCAACATAAACCATACTCACCAGCTACATGCTGCTGCCTTGGTGGTATACCGAAGGGACCTACATGAGTGTGAGAGATGCAAAGTCAGTGGCCACAGCTGTGGCATTGCTACAGGGTGGGTGCAGCATTACAGTACATCAACAGTACAAGTCCATAATACTACCACTTGTGCACATCTGTTTATTACTACTATGCAGCAACAAACTATATATATGACATGTCAGATATGCATGATCTACCTGTACAGCTGCGGATGCATACACAAAGTGGTCTACTGATGTGCCCTGTGGCCTTAACTGCATGCTCCTCAGCCAGTGTGTGGGTAGCACCCACCACCGCAATGGTGTCTGGCAGTTGTTGGCTGTGCAGACGGGCAGGTGCCACGAGGCTGGCAAGGAGCTCCTCAACACGTGTCGGGGGGGTGGATGCCATGACCCCCCCCTGTTGTGAGGTGATCTCCCTGAACTGCAGCAGCACGCCGATGGGCATTGTGAAGCAGGTCAGAACAATGATGCCGGACCTGCTCATAACTGCAGTTATGCAGTCTAACATCATTTACCCTGTGGACTAGGTCATTCCACAGGCGGTCCGCTCCTGCTGCTCATGAGTGGCCCAGCCAAACAGGACAGGGTAGTGCTGGATGAGATAGTTCAGCACTATGTCATTTTCAGCCGCTGAATAAGCATGTAGGCATCCATGTGACATCTTGCCTGAAAGACATAAAGATAGAAACAGGTCTGAGCAACTCATACAGCAAGGGTACCATAGTTTTTAATACACATCTCTGTCACCCCCCACCATATCAGCTACAACAAACTGTTCACACAACTCAATATTTTATTTTTATTTATTTTACATTTGTTGACCAGGCTAGTCCAACTGGATATATGTCCATTTTCAGTGGAGGCCCGTGGAGATAAACTCCACATACACAAGAAAATTTAAAAAGGCATTGATACATTGCACAAAAAATTGGCAACAGAATGTATCATTGTGTTGGGCATAATAACAAGAAAGAAATATCCTGGTCTGAGCAGTTGTAGAATTCATTATCAGGAAATAGGACAGAGGTAACTAATTAATTATATAGTCACACAAAAACATGACAACAAAAAAAAAACACCAAAATAAAAAAAAACAACTAATGGTGTGAACCAGCTATGGATATTTACATCAAATTTGTACAAGGCAAATATTCTACTGTAAAGTTTCACAAGAAATCATAGGTTGTAACAGCTGTTGTTAAACATTCAAAGTATGTACAAGGATATCAATTAACTGTATAGTCATATACACCTTACTGTCAAAGGAGAAGAAACATGATTATATTTGTAAGAGGGCTAATATCTAGGGAAAGTTTAGATAGTTAGTCTGGGTTAACACAGGGGCATAACCCATGTGATTTAAGATTGGGTTTTAGTTTTTTTTTAAATAAGTTGGTTGATGCTAGGGAGGTTATGTGATTAGGGAGGTTTTTCCAGATTTTGCCAGCTGTATTTGAGAAAAATGCGTCACCAGCTGAATTGTTAGTTTTAGTAGTTTATACTAGTAGTTTGTTAGCTGAGCGTAGGGTTTTCAGATTGTTATAGGGGGTGACAAGGGTAGAAAGTATTGGTGTGTTTGTTGGTTAATACAGAATCGTATGGACTACTATTGGTTGGTTCAACAGTATTAGATTTGATATTCCTAACCAGCCTAGTTGATTTAGATTGATACAGTGATGGGTTCTAAAGGTAGACCCGGTTGCAAACCTGGCAATATTGTTGTAGCAGGTAATTATCTTGCTCATGTTCTTTTTACTTGTTTAGTGTAGGTAGTGTAGGCATAAAGTAAGGTAAAGATGAGATGGATATGGGCTATAGTGGTCCCTGCTAGTGGAGTCAGGAAGGGTTTGATCCTGTAGAGGGAACCTAATTTTTTATTCACTGTTTTTATAGTGTTATTTATATGAGACTCAAAATTCAATGTGTCAATAGGTATGGCTACAGCTTACCTACCAGTGGGACATATATTGTATTGTACAACACTTTATGCTATGTGTTTGTAGCCATGTTCCCTGTGTGGACACCGCCATCACTGGCCTGTTACAGACTATTCACCTGCATGCCATTGTTAGGGCCACTATAGTTCCATATATGCATGTGGTATGCTTGCTATGTGATTGCTGAACATCTGACATTCTGTGTTACCGGGGATATCTATGCATGCTGTTGGAACTGTTCCGGGATTTTGTAGACTGTTACTACCCACATATGTTCTATAACAGTGACACAATAGTAGGTTTAGGCAATATTTGCCAGCAGAACCATCTCTCCAATCTCATCTGGCCATGTCACCAGGCCACATCACATGTGGGACCTACCCTGGGGCCTCCTCATGTAATAGTCCAGCACTACCTTTAGGTGGAATCACCTCAGGGGATGTTATTCCCCATCCCCTGGGGGCACACACAACATGATCCTGTCACCCGAGGTCAGGTCCAGGGTCTGTTCCATAGCGGGCTCCACAGACACATGTGGGATGTGCTACATCACCTCGAGGCAACCAGTACACATTCACAGGGTCCACATGCTCCTCCTGCTCAGCCTCCAGGCCAGGCACCTTCAGGGCTGTGGACTGCTGTTGTGAGTAGCAATGTGTGGGAGACTTATTCCCATTGTTTCCATATGAGGGCCATGGGGCTTCCACATCACAGACCACACACACCATCCAGGGTGTTTACCCACCACATGTGTCATATACCACCCCTGTAGGCTGCCCTCTATATCTACCAAGCCGGACCACCTCCACAAATATACCTGCCATACTTCCCCATATTCCCATTCCCTACTTCACAGACAAGGGCAATGTGGTCCCAACAAGGGGTTCACATGTGGCATACCCGTCCATGTTGCAACAGTTGGTATTGTATTGCAGGGCAGACCTGTTTGGCTGTGAAGGGGTGGATATCAATACGTATGTTGCTTGGGCCCCCTCACCCCCATTAACGGTGCAAGTGGTCATATATGTATTTGTTATGATCTCTTTTATATCTATAGATATATATATCTATATATACATATATATACAT
Source organism: Protopterus annectens (assembly GCF_019279795.1). Classification (NCBI taxonomy): domain Eukaryota; kingdom Metazoa; phylum Chordata; order Ceratodontiformes; family Protopteridae; genus Protopterus; species Protopterus annectens. The sequence goes on along the minus strand of NC_056749.1, from coordinate 467,875,312 downwards.
GCTTACATATATATATTACTGTATATATATATATATATATATATATATATATATATATATATATATATATATATATATATATATATATATGTTTCCCCTTTACAATCCCGAAATATTGAAAGCTCGAATTTCAGTATCTCGGGACCATAAAGGGGAAAATGCAAAATCTTGAAACTGCATAAGCGAGAATTGGAATATCTTGAATCCACGCTTATTCAGTGCAGCAACAAATTGGGAAGTGTTTGGCTGGGATGTTTTACAGAAGTGAAGGTAAGTGAGTGTATGTGAATGTTATTGTAAGTTGTGCGTGTGTGTTAGGGTAGGGAGGTTGTGTTTGTGTGTGCGTGCAAGGGAGTGTGGAATGTCTGCGTGTGAGTAATGCATGTCTTGTCTGTCAGTGCGATTTCGGAGTTGGTTTATATAAGTAGGAGGGGTGCAGGGGGGCTTGACCCCTGTGTCGATGTAGTGTAGGATTGTGTGGTTTGTGTGTTTTTGGTTGAATGGTGTGCGTGTTGTGGGGTGCATGGATTGTGAATGTTGGGGAGTTTTAGTTTTTCGTGTTTGTGTGTTTCGGGATTTTGGGCTGTTCGACTTTATAGTTTTGAGATACTGAAGTTCGAGCTTTCAGTATTTCGAGATTATAAAGGGGAACCATATAGACATATATATGTAGACGTATATATCTATAGATGTATGCATATGTGTGTATATATATATATATATATATATATATATATATATATATATATATATATGTATGTATGTATCTATATATATATATATGTATATATATATATATATATATATATATATATATATAGATAGATATATATATATCTATTTAGATCTAAATATATATATATATATCTATAGATATATATATCTATATATATATATACACACACACACACACACACACACACACACACACACACACACACACACACACACACACACACACATACATCTACATGTATAAATGCATTTCCTGTACTGTTGAATGACTGGGCTGGATGATATATTTGTGAAAACATCAGGGTTATGTATATCTGACATGGCTTAGTGGTAAATCACTTTGGCTGTGGTGTGCAGGGTCCTGGGTTCGAACCTTGTAGTGGCTGTTTAATTTGTTGCTGGGCAGAACAAGGGCCGTTGCATACAGTGTGATTAAGGAACTTTTAAGCAGTTGTAAGTGGGTTTGCACTGAGGTAAGCAATGCTAACCTCCAGTTACAGTTTCTTACACTCAGTTTGCTTCTAAATTGTTTAACCTATGTAGGCATTGCTTACCCGTGCGCAAACAGTCTTAAACCCGCTTACTGTTACTTAAAAACGCTTACTCCTGCACTAATTTCTTTAAAAGAAAAGAAAAAAAGGTTAATAGGAAAGTGGTGAAAAAGGGGCACAACGAGGGAAAATCTGTAGGGAAAATAGCTAGGGATGTGCAGGAAGGGTGTAGGGAAGGTCCATAGCTGCCCATGTCGTCTACAGCAACAGCTGTGCATATACACTGAATTTGGGGATAGATTTGGACACTCAAACCCCTGAGAGAGGGGTGAGGACAACAATAATATGTTGTGAAGCCAATTAGACCAGATTACAGGTGTCCAGTGGACATGTGCACGAAATGGACAGCTATGTATGGGGCAACATTTTTTTTTTTGGGAAAAGATTGCCCTATTTTTTCAGGTGAGAGTGGGATGTTGGGGAGGAATATTAGGTATATTTGGGGAGGTAGGTTAACAGACAAGACGAACAAGATGCATACAGGAGCGGTATATGACATGTGGGGGGTAAACACTTTGATGGGGGAGGGCTGTTGGGAAATCAAAAGCCCATGAGCCCCCTAGTGGAAACAGTGGGACTCAGGTGCCCACCAATGGGCAGTCACCACTGCACCTTCACAGCCCTGAAGGTGGCTGTGCTTGGGGGCTGAGTTGGAGAGCCAGGTCGACCCTCTAGTCGTGACATGCTGCCCTTGAGTTGGCGTAGCAAATCTCCAAACTCCCGGTTGAGCTCACTACGCACCATGACTCAGACCTGGCGATGGGTGACATGTTCCTGTTTGCAAATGCTCCCTGGGGGGTGAGCCCCATCCCTTGAGGCAGTTACACCCAAAGGTGGTGCAGGATGAACGGAAAAGGAGGTCTCGGTTTGGGCCCCAAATGTGCTGGTACCCAATGCCACAGCCAGCTGAGGTGGAACAGGTGGGTCCACTGGGACCCACATTTCCATGCATGCTATGATGTTTATGTTTTATCAACATATGTGGGTTAGTAATAGTCAACACATTCCAGGATTAGGTATAACAGCATGCATAGATATTCCCATTAACTGAGATACCAGCTATGGAATAGTTGCATAGCAAACAGAACACATGCATATATGATACCACAGTGGTAATTACAACAGCATGCAGGTACATTGATGGCACTGTGCCACCAATGTGGGAGTATTTCAACATAGCACATGCATAGAAACAGATTTAAATAATTATTGAACAATATGACATATGTCCCAACATTACAGTTAAGTCCTCACATACCAATTGAGCTGGGTATTTAGGTTATTGTTGCAGATATGGTGGGGAGGGGATGTCAATTAACAATTAGTATATTCCTGTAGTTCACATTACTTTCCTAGTCAGTGCTGTTATATGTACCTTACATGTATTAGTACACTACCCTATTGCCTTACTTTGTACAGTGGTATGGCTGTAGACAACTATATACATGAACTGGTTTTACCTGCAGTATACACCTCTTACCTGGTATACCTGTGGAGGAATTGTTTAACGCTAACTGTTTCTACACTTACTCCCAGATTCCAGGTTGATGTTATGCACATACCTGTCCATCTCTTTTCGCACAGACTCTGGGCATGTCTTGACTACATGCAAGTGAACCAGGACATATTTCGACTATTGCCCTCTTAAACCTTTAGTGAATTACAACATGCATATACAGGATTTCCTAAACAGTTATATTATGTAGCACAGTGTGGGTGACAGTGATGAGTGATACCTTATTATTCAGAGCAACCACAACACTCACAATGCCATACAATACCAGAGTAAACAGTACCAGTACAGGGTATCTGTCTTATTTCTAGGCACAGTGTTCGTATCTGACAGACCTGTGGGAGCAAAGATTGTCAGCACTATCTGAATGTTGCCACACAAATTACCAGATTCCAGATTAGTATTATACACATCTTATTCTGTTACTGTACACACTCTGGTCACAGCTTGACAACATGGGGGTGTACATGGGACATACTTGGCTTATTACTCTCATAACATTTTGGGGAGTTGCTAGAGTGATATGTTTGTTCTCATAGATGTCTGACAATCAGTTGTATTTCTTGTTTGCTGCCTAAACATCTGGGATCATCCCACTGATTTCCCAGGGGGACAGGGTGGCAGGCAGCAGTTATGGGCTGATATACTGGACACTCTGGACATATCTGTACAGTTGTGGGGTATGATTCTGAAGGCAGCCTACTACCACTCCCAGGACCATGGCTGTGTCTGCTAAAAATAAAACACTGTCCATCACAGTTGTGTGTGGTTTATAGATATTGCTGTATATCTCTTATCTGATTTCTGTCTATAATTCTCCTGTGGTTTTACATTCTGACCTTGTATTACAATACACTTATACAGGATTTCCTAGACAGTTATATTATGTAGCACAGTGTGGGTGACAGTGATGAGTAATACCTTATTATTCAGAGCAACTGCAACAATAACAGTGCCATACAATACCAGAGTAAACAGTACCAGTACAGGGTATCATTCTTTTATTTCTAGGCACTGTGTTTGTATCTAACGGACCTGTGGGAGCAATGTTTGTTAGCACTGCCTGAATGTTGCCACACAAATTACCGGATTCCACATTAGTATTATGCACATACATCTCACTCTGTTACTGTACACACTCTGGTCACAGCTTGAAAACATGGTGGTGTAGATGGGACATACTTGGCGTATTACTCTCATAACATTTTGGGGAGTTGCTAGAGTGATAGGTTTGTTCTTAAAGATGTGTGACAATCAGTTGTATTTTTTGTTTGCTGCCTAAATGTCTGGGATCATCCCAGTAATTTCCCAGGGGGACAGGGTGACATGCAGCAGATATGGACTGATTTACTGGACATTCTGGCCATATCTGTACAGTTGTGGAGTATGATTCTGTATGCAGCCTACTACCACTCCCAGGATTCGAACCATGGCTGTGTGTGCTAAAAATACAGCAGTTCACATCCCAGTTGATTGTGCTATTTGGATTTTGTTTTCTGTGCTTTCACTGTTTTCTGTCTATGTCTCTCTCAGTTGTACTATATGACCTCTTGGGATTATACCAGTCATATGCAGACATTACTACACATGTTATTTATGTTGCACAGTGTGGGTAACAGTGCTTAATACAACAGTACTATTAAGTGATTGCAAATATACATTTACCATGTGATACCAGAGTAAACACATGCAGTCCAGCAGTTAGACCTTTATTGTCAGGCTGTTATTTTTTTATTTACATACAACCTATATGAGACTCTTCCTGCCATATTCTCTGGTGTATGCAGTACATGCCTTAAACAATACAGGCAATTAACTACTGCTACTTTTAGATTTACTTCCTGTGACAGTATATGCAAGAGTATTACTAACATGCCTCACATCGCAACTGCTTCAAGCGACATTCATGTGCCTCCTGGTTCGTAGCCCACTAGTGAAGGACATAAGAGGAATATTTATCCATACCTACCCTAATATACATGAGCTGGCAATTATTAAACAGGTATTGTATTGATACTTACACACAGCTGGGACCTCCCCTGTACTCCTACCCTCCTGGATCTACTAATCCAAGAGATCCCCCTTTTGCCGCTTCAGATCGCCATAGTGATACCTCAATCCTATGTACTGCTGTGATGGCTTAGTGATTAACTGCTATGACTATGGTGTACAGGGTCCTGGGTTCAAGACCTGCACAAGCTGTTTATTTTGTTTCTGACCAGAACAGTGGCTGATGCATACAGAGTATTTAAGGCACTTTTAAGCAATTGTAAGTGGGTTTGCGCGAAGGTAAGCAATGCTAACCTCCGGTTAAATATGCTTACAGAAAGTTAGCTTCAGTATTGCTTAACCTGTGTGTGCATTGCTTACCCCCATGCAAACAGGCTTAAACTCACTTACTACTGCTTAAGTATGCTTACTCCCACTTACTACTGCTTAATAGTGTTTACACGTGCTTACTAGTGCTTATTCCCACTTACCACCACACTAATTTAGACAGTAATGTGTACTGGTTCTTGGGAAGGTGGTGGATTAGGAAACTTTATACAGTTATTATTCATTGCACATTTTACCTTCCATTTGTATCCCTAATTCCTGTGTACATATACTGTATGGGGCAGTTGTGATTATCTATGCACTTTGCAACATTATGACAATGACACCTCGCATCTGCATTTAATGCAGTACTCCAGGTCACAAATATATGGTATTTAGTCGGTTATGCAACTAAAAATATTGGTCATAAAGTGATCTCACATGGAAAATGGAATGTACTGGAGTGGGATTCGAACCGGGAATGACTTCTCCTAAGGCGAATGCTCTGCCCACTACATTATTGCTGTACTGCTTCATTTGCATATATCTTGCTTTTTATCCTCTTGTGCCATTTAAGCTGCATTAAGCATAGCTAAGTGATGGGCATACCTGCGCACTTACGGTTAAATTTAATCTGTTTCATAAACAGAAAACATCTTTATATTTGCTGTTTTAACTATTGTTCTTGTAAACATGGGGGGATGTTGCTAGGGGGGTATGCAAACACCTATGAGCGGTCTCACCCATTCTTTTATTTATACTCTGCTGTTCTTCATTGCAGGGGTGTGTTTATTTCTGAGAGATCTGCTCTCAGACATGCCCCCTGCACTCGTACATGCTCCATGTAAGTTTAGGAGCTCAGGCAGCATGCCTTCATTAATATCCATGCCATGCTGCCATCCTGCTCCTAAACATCTGCTTCCATGCAGGACTAAGCTAGTCCTGCATGGAAAGATAGTGAATCCGGGGGATAGCATGCTATATAATATCAATCAGTGAACTAAAAAAATACAGGGCTGGCTGCTGATGGCTTTTTGACTGAATTTTGCATTATTTTAATGATTGGTTAGCTCTTATAATACATCAAATGGTACAATTACTTACAATTTCAGGTTGTATACCCCCTGAATTTATGCATCTAGCATATGATGTTGTAATATTAAAATGTAAAATGGAGTTATTCTCCGAACATGATAGACCTATTAGTATTCTTAATATTGAATATAGAAGTATTGCTAGGTCATAAATAAAAAAAAATAATAATTCATAACTTTGATAAGATATTTATTCCTATGTAATTTGTTTTTTAGTCCTAATAGGTCTATGATTGAAATAAATTATTTACAAGCTGCTGTTTCATATGTTAAACTAGTGGAGTAAACAATATGATAGGTCTTATCAAGCTAGATGAAACTAAAGCATGTAATTATGTGAACCATGAATATATATGAGCTGTAATACATTATTATAAGTTCCTGGATTATTTAATAAAAAATATTCAAAATTTGTAAATATTTATGTGACATAGGATAAAGACTGCCAACCCAGCTAGCTGGAATTTTGTAAATAATTCTATGTCATTTGTGAATATTGAAATGATTTATATAGAACTGTTTATGTACTGAGCCTCAACAATGTAACCACAGCATACCCTGCTGGAACATAGAAGATTAACTTGCAAAACTTCAAGAAAATAAGTTGAAATTAAGGGGTTTTATGATTGTGCTATAAAAGTTAATTTCAATGCAGGAATAGACAGAATGCCTAGAAGTAGGGTGACTTCTGCATTGTTTTGTAAGTGTTTCATTGTTTTACAACTTCCAAGACCTGCAAAGATCTGAGAGATATGTATTTCTCACACAGGAATGTTAAATTATGTTCAGTTTCTGTTTAGCCTGGAAACTGAAGTCAGGTGACAAAGAGCAATGTTATCCAAGCAAACCCAGCAGTAATGTCTGATATTTTTTGGAAACTCTGAGACAGACTGTGCACTTTGTAGTTTGTCTTTGACTTAGAAACATCCACTCATCATCACATTTGCACTTGCTTGTAAGTAAGATTCAGGGCACAGTATCTCTTTTGGATATAAATAGGAATATAGTAAAGATTAGTTTGGATGTTTTCTGTATTTATTTGAAACTGCCCTGCAATCTTGTTTTGAAATATTTCCCGTGATTTTGAACTGTGAAGTAACTGTGTTTGTTTATTGAGTATTGTTTTGTTCTTTTATTATTTGTTATTAAATATATTTAAACCTATCTTTGTGGCTGATGTTTGTGAGACATATTTAAGGTCTTAGAGTAATAGCATATATATATATATATATATATTTGGTGACACTGTACAAGCCACTCCTCAATAGCCTTGCAAGTCTTGGACAGACTACCATTTGGATTAATAGTAACATTGCAGAGTAGGACTGGACACCCTTTGTAAGGGCCTTATAGTAGCTGATAAGTAAGAGTGGTTGGTGGCAGTGATAACTCCCTTAAAGTCTGGGCAGAAGGAAGCATAGCTAGGAAACCTGTGCCAGCCATACCCAGGTATGTGTGTGTGTTTGTATATAAATCAATTCTGTTTGTGTGTTTGTGTGTGTGTTTGTCAGCTACTTGGGCAGGGACACGAAGCACTGGGTAGACAGAGAGGGGGCTGGAGGTTTGAGAGAAACCAGCCGCAGACTGACGGTGGTCTCTGTGTGCTCTTAAGGGAAATTGCACTTTACTATGTGTGCACTTGTCATCCTCCCATTGTGTACATCCCTCACTGTTGCCAGTGGTGAGGATTGAAGCTCCTTGATTACTGGGCCAATGCAGGGGTGTCACAATTTATAAGACAGATTTCAAATTATAATTGCTGTTAGATAAGGATACCTTAAGTCTGTTGCCTTTTATGTGATTGCAGTTAATCCGTTATTATACAAATTTCTTAAAGTTATTTCACCAGTTCAATAGATGATTCAAAATGTAATTTAATTGTTCATGCAGATGATCTTTTATTAATTGCAAATAATTAACAATTAGATACTTTAAAGATAAATTGTGTAATTGTAATACCATAATGGCATATAATATAAATTATTAAAACTCTGAATATATAGTTTTTATGATAGTTACGCAATGTTTGAATCTAATATTTTATTATATATCCCAGTGTCCAAAACCTTTATAGTTTTGGGAATTCATTATAGAAAAAAAGTTATAATAGTATTTGAATGAATCACATGAAATGTATTATAACAAAATAAGTTATTAGATTCTTTAAATTATAAATATTTTATTTTGTTTGGTGGGGCACATATAATTGTGATGTTAATTCTACCCATGTTTCCACCTGTGAAATCTGTTGTCTCTTTCTGGTATTAAACTGATTAATAAATTTAAAAGGACAACATTATGGAAAGAAGTGCCATCTAGAATACGATGGTAGTTAGCATATAATTCTAGACAATCAAGTGTATTATTACTTTAATTATAGGTTACTGGGTAAGTATTATGTTAGTGGCCCTTGCATGCCATTTTAAGCCTAGACAATTCCCCTTTTTTTGCTCAAATTAACCTATCATGGTCAATATTTATATATTACCCATATTAAGAATAAATGGGATCATACTACAGATAATTTGAGAGTAACCGGGTTTGCTTATATCCCTTTATAAACATGACATCTGTCCATAGAAATGTAAATGGAAAGCATTACTTGCTTTAAATATACACTTTTTTTAAATATTAATTTACAGTATAATGAAAGTTTTGTTATGCAGACTATACATGTTTTTAAGTTAGTGGACAACCAGACTCCTTTGGTTTTATATTCTGATAATGTTTGATGGAAGCAATTTTTACATATAAGGAAGAAATAAAATATTTATTTAAATATGTGACCATTCTATAGGATAGTCATGAAATTCACATATTTTTTACCATTATGTAAATTCCTTTAACCCACATTCGAAAAAATAACATGGGAAATATATAAGAAGTCTAATCAGATTCTGAATTAATACATTTCAGGGTTATATACAAATGTTCAGGAGATTTTTTTAGATCTGTAGTTAATAATAAAGAACAAATTCAGATTCAGTTATTTATAATTTTAAGAAACATATCCATCCTTAGAAAAGTAAATGGGAATCATTCATTTAAGTTTTTCAGATTTTGTGTGGTATAACAATGTATAAAGTATTATAAAAAAACATAAAGCTACACTTAATGCTTCTGTTCAGTATATAAGTATATATTCTAGCCTTTATATTCACCCAGAGTTTTTAATGAAATATTGATATTCCTCTAAATGTTAACATTGCCAACATGAACACACTGGTGGGCATGTCAACATTTTCCAAGAGTACTGGAAAAAACATGTCTTTGAATTAATGTTTTAATAAATAAGGAGATTATTTTAACATGTGCAAATTTTCTGTTTGACACATTAGATGAATTCAATAAGGAAGAAAAATTACAGCTTTCCTTGGCTAGGATGGTTACAAAAAGAAGTATTTTGAACATTGGAATGTTTCACTTCTACTTGAACTAAATATGAATGAATGGTGGTCTTTATATACAAATATATTATTTGTCAGAGAAAATATCTTGATTAGTTGTATAGACCCCACTTTTGCGAAAGTGCATTTTTACTGAAAATACACTTTTGTGAAACAGAAAAAAAAACAGAAAAATAAAATAACAGTCATCACGTTTATGCAGGGGGGGCAAGCCCTCCACACCACCCCTACTTTTATATTCTCACTTCGATATCGCACTACAGTGGTGAAAAGAGAATATTCACTTATCCCCACTGTACCACGATCGAAGCAACAGTCCCCATCGCTCAGTTGCCATTTTTTTTAAGTTTTGTTTTTTTTTTTTACTTCTCTTTCACGAAAGTGCATTTTCAGTAGAAATGCACTTTCGCAAAAGTGTGCTCGGCCGTTTACCTTTCGGGTAAACATGATTTTGAGAAACAGTATGGGATACACATATATATATATATATATATATATATATATATATATATATATATATATATAGTATTATATTTCAAGCATCACAGAGAGCTTAATAAACATATATTCTGATATTGAAATGCAATGAGTCGTTGTATACTGCTTCTACAACATTTGGCACAGACTTCTGACTAAAGATTTCTTCAGCATGTAATATCATAAATGGCTATCTTCCTACTCTCTACGATTTACTTACTCTGTGAATGGATCTCTCAATGGAAAAAAGTTCCCGGATCCTCTTCTGTTTATTGTTTTTGACAGATGACCTCATATACTGAATAGCAGCTGATAAAAGGCACAACTCTCACAGTGTTAAGCCCTTTATCCTGTGTCATGTGATGCCTCAGTGATGTTCATCTGATATCTGACCCAAGCTAAAGCCTTTTAAGAATGCGTAACTGATGGTAACAGTAGTGTGTGTGTGCATAGTTACTCTCCCAATGACGCTAATGATATACTGTTTGTTAAGAAAATTGTAAAGCCTACCATCAAACTTAGTCACATTTTCTACAAAAGGCTAGTCACAGGGCTTTGAAATGTTAGACATACGCTCATACTCACTGTTGCTGAAATGTCAGTTTTGAGAAAAAAAATGTGGCTGTGTGAATCAAAGGCGATCCTCATTACTATTATACCATTAATTTTTACATATCTTGCACATTGTTGCCTTTGTGGTTTTTCTGAAAGGATTAATAATGTGTAAATATTCTGTAACATTCAGTGCCTGTCTTGGAATTGCTCTCACTTCAAGTGGCAGCCTATATGATTATTAAAGGGCTTATATATTGGGATATCTTGTCTGAAACGATTTAACCATTTGCATCTATAAAGCCTATTACATCTCCATGTTTTGTGTACTATAATGGGAGGGAATAGCCTATGTTATCTGAGTTTCTTCTATCTAGTTAACTGTGACCATGTTATTGTGGCAGTTTCAGAAACAATGCCCTTCAGTTATAGTTTTCGCCCTATGAGTGCTACATGTTTCTCCCTGTTGCTTACAGGGTATACCACGTTGCAACCTCTAGGTTAGCAGTAACAGGCTGGTGTATAGGAACTTTGATTTGACCAAATCTGTGCCTGTCATGAGCATTATTATATGCATCTTTCACAACAAGCTCCTTATAGAAACTCAGTTTCATTTGAGCCTTTTGCTTCATTAATATTTCTAGCTCTCTGGCCAGGTAACATTTGCAGCTAAAGTAACTTGCATATTGTTATGTAGGCTAACACAACTTACTCACTACCTTACTCAGCAGTGCAGGCACACATTGTGTGTCCAGACGAGTAAACACTTTTTAAACATCTCTCAAAAACACTATGAGTTACAGAAATCAGATCATCTCTGTAACTGGCTAGACTTTATAATGGATTCTGCAAGTAGTTCTTTTAAAGACATGTTTGTTCACCTGAATATGCTTTTTATAGCCAAAACAGGTACCATCATAATTCTGAAGTGTGTGTGTGTGTGTGTGTGTGTGTGTGTGTGTGTGTGTGTGTGTGTGTGCGTGTGTGCGTGTGTGCGTGTGTGCGTGCGTGTGTGTGTGTGTGTGTGTGTGTGTGTGTGTGTGTGTTGGGGTTTGAAGAGATGTACACATACCAAACATATGGAATGAGATTGGGGTGACACTATTATATTATAAATACAGATGAAGTATTTCTGTTTCATTTTTGTGTACTTTCCAATGAGCCAGTGTGTGTGAGTTCTTTAGGCAGTTTGTTCCATTTATCCACAACTATCACATTTAACCATTTCTTCTGAGTATCCATGTAATACTTAGGTTTCTGTATTCTTTTGACAAGTAGTCTGAGTGTATTACTTTCATATAGGTTTATCGTACACTGTTGATCAGGTAGATCATTTATACCCTACAGCCTCAAGATACCATTTCATCAGTACCGTACAACAAAAAGTAACTGCTAGATATTTTCTTCCCTTTTCAATGAGGGCTTCAGAGATCACACCAGAGGTGAGTTTATGGTTTCACAACCATTTGTTCAAGCTGTGTTTGAACATGGTCAGGGAGCTACTTTGTTTTACATTCAAAGAAAGCTTGTTCTATAAATAATGATTCTCTGAGAGATATAGCTATCTCACAAACAGTTCCTGTTTATACTACTTTGGAAATTTAGTTCAATCAAGATGGTGTTTGTTTTGTGGAAGTGTAGGAGGTTGCATAGGACTGGATTCTTTAAGGCTTTGTAAGCAAGGCAAAGCTCCCCGCCAAAAGTCAGAAAGAAGCAAAGCAGACAGTAAGTGCTTGAAGAAGGTCTGCATGTCACATGACAGGCCTGCCCTTGATTTTCTTTATGAGGAAATGTTAAAATCTTTCATCTGAGCCATGGCTCTGATAAAAGAGGAGTAGCGAGGGCTAATAACCTCCCTGGATCTAAAAGATGCACCCGTCTTAGTCAGTCTGGCTTGATAAAAGGATTTCCTAATGACAGTAAATACATGGTGGTCAATGCACAGTTCATGTCAGTGAAAAGTGTCCAGGTCCCCTAAAAATTGTGTCAATTCTTAAAGGAGGCATCGTCTTTGTGCTACATGCTTGAATGCCCATGTTTGCCAAAGGACACTATACTACATTTCAGTCATCTCCAAACCTGGTCAGCTATAGACCATTAACATCATTTTCGACACCAGAAAAGTAAGCACCAAAGAGAGGGGGTTCAAGAACTGATCTCTGATGAATGCTAGTAGTAACACCCATTTTTCATGACAGCATACATCCCCACACTAATATATTTGGCTCTGTCAGTATGCCAGTTTGATATGCAGCAGGTTAGATAAAGGGTTATACATAGTTTGCTAAGTTACTGTAATGCCATAAGGCAGGGTGGTGTCAATGCCAGAAGGTGAGGTGGTGCCAAAGGCCTTTGGCAGGTTGAGTTAAGCAATGTGCACTGATTTGCCTGAAACCAAAGCATAGATTACTTGTCCAAAATAGTCTTCTAAGTTTAGGAGGTAGGATCTACCTTTAACTAACCCAAACTGGTTCAGATTTGTAGTCTTCCAATATCCTTGTTAATAAACTCTTTAATGATGTGATGCATTGTCTTACAGATAAGGCTGGTTAGGCTACTAACTCTAAGTTACCAAAGTTAGTGGTTGGCCCTCCCTTTTAGAATGGGATGAAAGTTCTCCTCACTTCAGGCAATCCAGTAGAGAGCTGATGCTGAATAGTTTTAATAATGAGTAAACAGGGTTGGGCCTAGTGCTGACAAGAAAGCAACCTGTAACATTGTTTGAACTCATGGGGTAATTATGTTGACATTGGAGAGTGCCCTCAGGACTTGCTCCAAGGTGATTGGGAAAGATGGGAACACTAATTTGTGGGGAAACATATTGGAGAGATAAGCATGTAAAGCTTGAGCTAAATGTATCAGATAATATATTGGTTATGTCCTCTGATAAGTATATGTTGTTGTTAGAAATTAGCTCATTGCATTGTTGAGTATTACTTGAGGTTTCTGATATATTTATAAAAGGTCTTGTGATTGCCCCTTACACAGGTGACAATCTTTAATTCATGCTTATCTTTGGAGGACTTGATTTTGTTTCTATGTTCTTTGTTTATGTTTTTCACTTTTAGTAGTTGGGTTATTTAATTTATTTTTATGGACAATGTTTTTCTTCCTTTTATTGTATAGTTTGCTTATACTCAGATTCCAGCACAGGGGTTTATTCCTGAAATTAGCATTGTACTTGTATCTGTGAGCATAGAAACTGTGTATGTATATATCATTGTCTTAGACATGGTTTATCAGGGAGGAGATACTTAAATTTCATCAGGTCATTAGCTGGCTGTAATATATTTGCCGTTGAATAATCTCAAAAGGCAGATGAATTTGATGGTAGATTACATGTAACCCTCACAGTCAAGATTTATGTGCACCAGTCAAATTTGGCCAGTGATGGGGCAACTACAGGTGTAGAGCATAATGGAGTTATGTGGTGGAGTTATGTTGAGGAGGACTACAGCCAATATTTTTGAGCAACTGGTTGTAACATGAACTTTTTGGTCTAAGGAGGTACAAAATTTAGGAATCATTGTGCATACTTATTTGTAGTAGTGTAGCTTATCCAGTTAATAGAAGGATAGTGGAAATTCCCCCAGGAAAATAGTGTTTGGTTCAGTGGGGAGGGACTCCAGTTTGTTTAGATATGCCTCATGAGCTGCAGGTGACATGGGGGGGGGGTATGGTAGTTCGCTATACTCTAGTAAGGTGGATACTGCCAAAAAAATTAGATGAGATCCTGCCCCCCCCCAAGTTAGTAAATGCTTGTACCTCTCACTTATAAAGTCATCTAGTGGAAGAAGCAAATGGTTTTCTGTAAGCATGTGACAGTTGTTACACTGCCTCAGTGTGCCCTAGTGCTACAGATAGTTTAGAGGAGTGTGACCTCATGGCTTATAGTTTATGGTGCATCAAGAATGCTCTGATGAAGCTTATTGAAGGGAGAGGTATTTTATGTTAAACTGGAGAGGAGATGAGGTTAGCAAGTTAAGTGACAGATATTAAGAAAAATTAATAAAATAAGGGTATAGCCTCAGAATATGGATTTCAAGAAATGCAATAATGAATCAAAATGGATGGAAGAGTTTACACAAACAGTATGGGCACACGTGCTCAAGAGTGTCTTAGAGTGCCAGCTTAATTGGCACAACTCCAGAATTACAGTTTGAACACTCACTAAGTTATTACAATTCCAAATTGGGCTCAGCTTACGCAACAAGATAATTGCAATGCAGTGAGTAGCAGTATGCAATTACGAGTACAGTGGGAGCAGTTGCCACAGCTCGTTAAATTCAGTCTGAGAGATAAGCATTCTGGCACACTTGCCACAAATGCAGAGAACCATATCACAGTGTGAAAACACCAGAATGGCTAATACAGCAGAAGGTTGTAATCACATTGAGTTAGTCATTGCAGTTTGCATATAGTATGATGGCTAGCTGTCAGGTACAGTTGTCACAACAGGAGAGACATGCAATTGTAATGCAGTCAGCAGCAGCAAATGGTGTTACAGCATCAGTAAAAGCAGTACTAAGGATACTGTAAGCACTAACTAGCTATTTGACCCGAATACCAAAAACAACAGACAATATCAAACACAATGAATCAGTAGCACAGAATGGCAAGTACAAATACAGCAAAACCAAAAGAATAGTAAGATACAAATTATTACACAATATAAATGCAGTGAGAACAGCAGAATGGGAAGATACAAATTATTACACAATATAAATGCAGTGAGAACAGCAGAATGGGAAGATACAAATTATTACACAATATAAATGCAGTGAAAGCAGCAGAATGGGAAGATACAAATTATTACACAATATAAATGCAGTGAGAACAGCAGAATGGGAAGATACAAATTATTACACAATATAAATGCAGTAAGAACAGCAGAATGGGAAGATACAAATTATTACACAATATAAATGCAGTGAAAACAGCAGAATGGGAAGATACAAATTATTACACAATATAAATGCAGTGAGAACAGCAGAATGGGAAGATACAAATTATTACACAATATAAATGCAGTGAGAACAGCAGAATGGGAAGATACAAATTATTACACAATATAAATGCAGTGAGAACAGCAGAATGGGAAGATACAAATTATTACACAATATAAATGCAGTGAAAACAGCAGAATGGGAAGATACAAATTATTACACAATATAAATGCAGTGAGAACAGCAGAATGGGAAGATACAAATTATTACACAATATAAATGCAGTGAGAACAGCAGAATGGGAAGATACAAATTATTACACAATATAAATGCAGTGAGAACAGCAGAATGGGAAGATACAAATTATTACACAATATAAATGCAGTGAAAACAGAATGGGAAGATACAAATTATTACACAATATAAATGCAGTGAAAACAGCAGAATGGGAAGATACAAATTATTACACAATATAAATGCAGTGAGAACAGCAGAATGGGAAGATACAAATTATTACACAATATAAATGCAGTGAGAACAGCAGAATGGGAAGATACAAATTATTACACAATATAAATGCAGTGAGAACAGCAGAATGGGAAGATACAAATTATTACACAATATAAATGCAGTGAGAACAGCAGAGTGGGAAGATACAAATTATTACACAATATAAATGCAGTGAAAACAGCAGAATGGGAAGATACAAATTATTACACAATATAAATGCAGTGAAAACAGCAGAATGGGAAGATACTAATGAACTAAAACATAGTTTCTGTGGAACAAAGTTATACAAAATTAAGGTATAATGGACAGTTTGCTATAGCAATAACAGAACTGTACACTAGATATATAGGATCCTTATGTGCAGCTGTGCACAGCTACATGCAAGTATATGCAATAGTGTTCAGCTGAATACAGCTGCATAGGTTCATAGGTGTGTACTAGGCTAATGGCCCTGGAGCCTTTACAAGCCTAGCCCACTTGATGTTAGTTCACAGTACCCCTATCTAGTAGGGCAACTGGAATGATACCTGGAGTGAACTTTCTGTTACCCATCCACTTGTCAAGATTTCTAATGAAGAGGGCCAGTGAGGTTCTCTGCTTGACATGAATGGGAAGCTTATTCCAGAGTATGGGCAGTCTTTGGGAGATGAACCTGTCCCTCCAGCATCTTCTATGAAATTGTGGTAATGAGGTTGTGATCTCTGGAGCATGTGGCGATTGGGATTTCTTTAGGTTTAGCAATTCAAGTAGGGCTGGGTCGGACATGGCTTTGTAAGTCAAGCAGAAATCACTTCTAAGTAGGTGATAAGAGACTGAGAACAGCTGAAGTTTTTGAAGTCTGTCTATGTAGGACATGTGTTTAAGGCCTAGGTTCCTTTTTGTGAGGTACTTTTGTGGCCTCTCCACCTGTTGTAGGTGTCTGGTCAGGCACATGCCAAATGGGGCATTATATTCGATGATTGGTCTAATGAGGGATGAGTAGAGAGGGATGATGACCTCTTTCTTCCTGGAAGCGAAACCTTTGGTTATAAGATGTTCATAGTGCAAAAGAGTAGGTTAAGCACACACTGATTAATGTCAGAGGTGGTTCTGCCTTTTATGGATTCCTATATTTATATATATAAAATTATGTTTGGCACACTCCAATTTAAGGTAAAAAAAAAATGAAAAAGTAGCCTGGCAGGTACAAAGGGAAAAATGTTGAGGTCAATGCCAATTAAATGTTCTTAGGCATGCTCATGTAATCACAGTCTAGCCAAGACACACATCTCATTTTCACTCTTTTAGTTCTAAATATTTATATAGTTGTTCATCAACATCATGCCCCAGTGTATTCTGTGAATTAAGAAACTTGTGAGTAAATCTTATGATTTTGCTGACAAGTTAAAGAATGGGTGTTAAGAGTTTTGTGTATTTACTGGTATACTAATCATTTAAGGTCTCCTACTTCTGTTTGATTGTGTGTGTGTGTGTGTGTGTGTGTGTGTGTGTGTGTGTGTGTGTGTGTGTGTGTGTGTGTGTGTGTGTGTGTCTGTCTGTGTGTGTGCGTGTGTGTGTGTGTGTGTGTGTGTGTGTGTGTGTGTGTGTGTGTGTGTGTGTGTGTGTGTGTGTTTGTTTGCCAGGTGCCCCAATTTTCTTCCATTTCCCAAAGATATGTAGATGAACTGATGTTCCTTCAAACTGTCAATAGTTATATGCATCCTTGCAAAGCGGTGGCACCCTGATTAGGGCTAGTTCCCCTTCTTTGTGCCCAGTAAGTGCTGATGTAGGTTTCAGCTTCCCTGTGACCCTGAACTGTATTAACCAGTTATTCTTAACCAGGGAAGGAATACATGAAAGTCTGAGTTTGACTTAAGTTATCACATAACTATGGAGAGAATCAAAATTCAAGTTCTCTGTTCATTAAATATGTAAATATTGGCATGGCAGTTCAGAGTCCTTTGAGGTCATTCTGGACGTGTATCTCATTTTTCTGAGCTTTTTATAGATTTTTATTTGTGTGTTTCACAAATTTACTCTTTGTAACTACTTTACTACATAACGCCATGTAATAGTTTGACTCATCTGCTTCCACTCATCAACATGATATGTTCTGGAATGATTTCTTTTCATGAGTCTTAGTAGTTTAATTTCATAACATTCTAAGCTGATTGTCCACTCTATCATGCAACACCTTATCATCTTCATATTTCACAGCACTTCTTTATAATTTTATTGCCATTGGTACATAATTATTTTTGTTTCACCGTTTTTTGTCACACATTGTTGTATACCCTACTATTATTAACATTGCCTTCCTACATCTCCATTTATCTTGGTCACACCTATCATTTTATTTAACCATGTTTGTATGCTTTGAGACTCACATTTTCTTTCCTTATTTTTAATATAAGTTTAATATACACTGTACGATCAAACACCTTGCTGAAGTCAAGATCCAAAGTTTCAGTTTGACAGTTTGTATCCACATAAACAGTTTTACAGTTTAGAAAATTAAATGATTCTAGATTATTTTTCCTGTGTGTACACATTTGAATTTGTCTTCGTTGTTTTTTTTGTCCTCTAGAACAATTAATAATACATCTAAAACAGTTCCATCAGTTTCCCTAAGTCGCATAATAAACCAATTAGCCTACAGATGCCACTGCTTTTATTTTTGTTTTGTTTCATCTTCCTTCCCTTTCTAAATTGGAGTTAGCATTGCTTCTTACCACTTGTAAATGTATCCTGTATTGTCTTATCTGTGGAGCTTTTCTCCCCGGGCCTCTACTGAAAATGGACATGTATCCAGCTAGACTAGCCCGGTCAACAAATGTAAAATAAATAAATAAAAATAAACTTTGGTATTTCAGATTTTAAAATATTATTACTAAATAAAAGCATGTTAATTGGTATTTTCCATTATTCTGTTTAGTCCTACACCAATATTGTCATTATCAGGTACATATTTTAACTTTTATTTTTTGTATGTTCTTCCTCCAGTTGGAGGGTGTCTACAAAAATGTACATCTTTTCTGTTTTTTAGAAGTTATTTCTAACTTAAACCTATTGGAAAGCCAGCTCTCAACTTTATTTTCAATGAATTATTCACCGTCTCTCTCTCTCTCTCTCGCTCTCTCTCATGCAACTTTCTTTTGGTCTTAGCTATGTAGTAAAATTCTCACATCACACAAACTCAGTAATGCACTGTATTAGATCTTTCGTGACTTCCACAGCTGATACATAAATGATTAAATGGTGAAACTGTTGTAGATATAGTTGCACTATTTATTGGAACCACATGCAAAGGTATACCTTTCTCTTGGTTCAATTTCTCCAAGTCTCTTGGTTTTCTTGTACGATTACAGGAATAAACCCCATTCCTATGTCAGGGTACAGTTAAAGTTAATAAAATTAGTAATGTTTTATTTTTCATGCTAGCCAAAAGCGCTATTTGCAGCACCCACAACATGCCTAGAATTGATTACTTGTATAACTTACATGCAGTGAAATGTATTGGTTGCATGTAGAATTGATTACTTGTATAACTTACATGGAGTTAAATGTATTGGTTGCATGTAGAATTGATTACTTGTATAACTTACATGGAGTTAAATGTATTGGTTGCATGTAGAATTGATTACTTGTATAACTTACATGGAGTTAAATGTATTGGTTGCATGTAGAATTGATTACTTGTATAACTTACATGGAGTTAAATGTATTGGTTGCATGTAGAATTGATTACTTGTATAACTTACATGGAGTTAAATGTATTGGTTGCATGTAGAATTGATTACTTGTATAACTTACATGGAGTTAAGTGTATTGGTTGCATGTAGAATTGATTACTTGTATAACTTATATGGAGTTAAATGTATTGGTTGCATGTAGAATTGATTACTTGTATAACTTACATGGAGTTAAATGTATTGGTTGCATGTAGAATTGATTACTTGTATAACTTACATGGAGTTAAATGTATTGGTTGCATGTAGAATTGATTACTTGTATAACTTACATGGAGTTAAATGTATTGGTTGCATGCAGAACTGATTACTTGTATAACTTACATGGAGTTAAATGTATTGCTTGCATGTAGAATTAATTACTTGTATAACTTACATGGAGTTAAATGTATTGGTTGCATGTAGAATTGATTACTTGTATAACTTACATGGAGTTAAATGTATTGGTTGCATGTAGAATTGATTACTTGTACAACTTACATGGAGTTAAATGTATTGGTTGCATGTAGAACTGATTACTTGTATAACTTACATGGAGTTAAATGTATTGGTTGCATGTAGAACTGATTACTTGTATAACTTACATGGAGTTAAATGTATTGGTTGCATGTATAACTGATTACTTGTATAACTTACATGGAGTTAAATGTATTGCTTGCATGTAGAATTGATTACTTGTATAACTTACATGGAGTTAAATGTATTGGTTTCATGTAGAATTGATTACTTGTATAACGTACATGGAGTTAAATGTATTGGTTGCTTGTAGAATTGATTACTTGTATAACTTACATGGAGTTAAATGTATTGGTTGCATGTAGAATCGATTACTTGTATAACTTACATGGAGTTAAATGTATTGGTTGCATGTAGAATCGATTACTTGTATAACTTACATGGAGTTAAATATATTGGCTGCATGTAGAATTGATTACTTGTATAACTTACATGCAGCTAAATGTATTGGTTTCATGTAGAATTGATTACTTGTATAACTTACATGCAGTTAAATATATTGGTTGCATGTAGAATTGATTACTTGTATAACTTACATGGAGCTAAATGTATTGGTTGCATGTAGAATTGATTACTTGTATAACTTACATGGAGTTAAATGTATTGGTTGCATGTAGATTTGATTACTTGTATAACTTACATGGAGTTAAATGTATTGGTTGCATGTAGAATTGATTACTTGTATAACTTGCATGGAGTTAAATGTATTGGTTGCATGCAGAATTGATTACTTGTATAACTTACATGGAGTTAAATGTATTGGTTGCATGCAGAATTGATTACTTGTATAACTTACATGGAGTTAAATGTATTGGGTGCATGTAGAATTGATTACTTGTATAACTTACATGGAGTTGCATGTGTTGGTTGCATGTAGAATTGATTACTTGTATAACTTACATGGAGTTAAATGTATTGGGTGCATGTAGAATTGATTACTTGTATAACTTACATGGAGTTACATGTATTGGTTGCATGTCTAAGGACGACTGTGAATTTGTGTATTAGACCTGTTGCTCATACTACTGTTGGAACTGCCAGGATATGTTTCTTCCACATTGCTCTCTGTTTGCACAATCCCTAATATAACAGTCTTGCCACATTAATATGCTTTTCTGTGTACAAGACCTCTGCCATTAGGGTATCACACCCAGCCGCAAGATATGTGATTGTTTTCAGTTTTGTTTTGCCAAAACTACATTTTCTGTTTCTCCTACATGTTCAGTGTACTTTAACTAAGGTTTATGTAGTCCACTCTCTGGTTCACCATTATTAACCTTTCATCTTTTGGTTTCAATGCATTCCGTAACCATTCCTGCATCAAATCTTGACCAACATGAGGTTGTTCCAGGAGATTCTACACTTGCTACAATAGTTATGCTTTTTCCACATTTATTTCTCTCTCATTTCATCTTTCTCCTAATATGCTTTCTTTTGTTTTTGGCACATTTGTTTATCTGATTTTCTCTACTTCTGGTTTGATATCCATTCCTGCTTGACACCAATATGTTTCTGTTAAACTAAGCAGAAAGAACATCTTAGATGACTCCTCCTCATGTTTTAAAACGTTCATTATGATTGAATCTGATTAGGTCAGCAGGAAAACAAGAAAATTGATTCATGTTTAACAAGTGATGTATAAAAAATAAGTGTACACCAAGATTATATGTTCCTCACTCTGAAGGAGGTATGGGCCTTTTCAAAATTGATTGCATTTATAGATCTGCAGTTGTGGGACTGCATACATATCTGCTGAGGTATATGTTAAAACATTGAAGGTTGAATTCTGTGAACCACTATTCAGTGAGATGAAAACAGCAAATGTTTGTTTAAGCAAATTTCTTTCATCAAACATTACAACAGTGAATAACATTAGCTGGTCAACTACAATTAAAGCCTATGTACTATATTGGGATGTGTATATAAGTAAGTCTTCCTCAGGGTTAAATCTTTGTGAAAGCTGCTAATACTTTTAGCTAGAATTTAGGTGGGGTTTTCCATTTAGGAGCTTTTCCTAAAATTGTTTAAATTTCTATAGCCATAACTTCATTTCATTTCAAATACTCTACATTAGAACTACTTAGTGTTTCTTTAAAATTTTCTATTCATTCAGCATCTTTATGTTCAACAGTGTCTATTTTTCCCTATGTTGGTGGTGTTTCTATTTCTTTTGCTTTGCTTCCCAGTTCTCTATAATTTTTTGGGGGCCAATCAGTGAATTGCTTGTTTTGTACTTACCCTTTAATAATTATCTGCACATCTTCTAACTTTTCTGCCTGTGCTGATATTCTTAGTTTATTATTTGCAGTAGTGTTTGATATATCCTGGTCTGTTTTTATACTGTGCATTGCTTGTACTATATATCCCTATGTATTTTTGATGATGTGTTCCCTCATATTTTTTTTTCCAGCAGTGATATTTCTATTCTTAATTGCTTTATATTTTTCTGTATTTGATGCTTCTGTGGTGGCATTTTATTTCTCCCCTTCCTTTTCTTTACTAGTGTATGATTTTTTTTGCTGACACTTTGTTATGAACTTAGCTGTGCAGTAATATATCCTATTTAGTTTTTATATAGTATAAATCTCTCTGTGTGCCTTCCTTGAAGGTTGAACATTGAGCTGGCACCTCGGCGTTTGTGAAAATCTACTGCCAATCATTAGAGGACCTGAGTTCCGCTGTGGTGACCCCTAACCAGGAAAAGCCGAAAGACAACAACATAAATCTCTCTTAATAGTCCTGATTACTATGTCATCTGTTTTACTGAACTTCTTACATTTTGGGCTTATTTACTTTCTGTAATCTATTTCTTTCATTGATCTTAATGTGCTTACCAATCTCTATTAAATCAAGTAGCTCTTCACTTAGATCATTATTTTAGACTAAGTGCATTTTCTTTGCACTCCATTTCCTGTTTGTATTTTACAGAAAGTTCCAGAACATCTTCCTGTGACATATCCTATTCAGAGGCATCCTGCTTCTTCTGCTGCCCTTCATATGGAAACTCATTGGCCCATCACTCCACAACACTGCCTTCATCAGAGTTGCCATTGTTTTCTGTTCCTTCCCTTGCTGTAAAACCTCAGCTGATCTTTTGTATGAGACTCCTACAGAAGGCTCCAGAGTATCACCATGTGATAGTTTTCAGATGCCTCCCTCTCCACTGTTTCTCCTTAATCTTGGGTCTCATTATTCCATCATTCTATGATATATTTTCCACACTAAATACTTCATTTTGCAGTCAATCCAAACCTTCATTTTGTTTTTCTTTTCCCTTACTAATCCTCTTTTCTGCTTTCCTCCTTTTTTTTTTTTTTTTTTTTGTTTTTGTTTTTTTTTTTGTATTGTGAATTGCCTTTTCTCTCAGTGCAACGTCAGTGATGTTTGCTATAAAACCTCATTCTTTCCTTTTCAAAATCTGGATTTTTCCTAATGAATCCTGTTTCACTCCCAGGGGGGTTTTTTTCTTTAAGAAATTCCTGATGACCTTGTAGTATTGTCCAATATTTTTTTAAATGTATCAGCTATGATACTAGAATGCATTGTTTAAGCATTCAGAATACTGTATAAAATTTAAGAGATTTATTATTTCTAGTAAATTTGGTGAGATGACGGTAGAGGTAGTGATCTGAAAACCCATCTAAAAGTGAATGAATTAAATTGGAAAATAAAGTTGAGAACTTACTTTTCATGTTTAAATCAGTATTTCAATTTAAGAAGTTTTCTCATATCCTACGCCATGAAGAGATGATTATGGGTTCCATCTACAGACCCATTTTTATACCTTGTAGATGAATGATGTTATTTTATTCAGTAGTTATTTTCACATTGTTTTAAATGAGGTGTGTTTACTTTAAATGCATTGCC
This sequence comes from Protopterus annectens, assembly GCF_019279795.1. Lineage (NCBI taxonomy): Eukaryota > Metazoa > Chordata > Ceratodontiformes > Protopteridae > Protopterus > Protopterus annectens. The sequence goes on along the minus strand of NC_056749.1, from coordinate 467,851,100 downwards.
ATGTGTTTTGTTACATGCATTTAACTGTGTCATTCATTTGTTCTCTCATTTCTGTATAGATTTGCTGCCTTAGGATGAAAATATGAAAGTGCTTAAAATGAGGTTATTAAATTTAAGTAAAAAGTTTAGACAGTGGACAGTGTTTGCTTATGTTTTCCTTTCTGGAGTACTTGTTAGCGGCATTTGTTTTTTGCATTCTGTTGTAGTGTATTTATTTAATTACTTAAAAGGACTTCAACTTCATTAACTGCTTTTCTCAAAAGATCTGCTTCATTTAGATTAACCATGTTTTATTGCTTCTGTGCTATTTATTGTTTTTAAAAACGTGTGTAATTAATCCTGCTCTAGAAGTAAAATGTTGCCAATAGTTTCACCTTAAGTTCTCATCCTCAAAACATACCCAAAATAAAATGTTCTCCTACTTTTTCAGGAAAAGCCCTTAAGTCAACATTACATTGAGTTTTGTACCTTAAGATCTCATCCACAAAACTCATACAAATAAGGTTTTCCTTGCATAGAGAGATTATAGCCTGACCATGGTTGACTCAGGTAGTGAATGAACCAATCAGAGAGGACAGGATTAATCTCAAAATGTCAATTACCTAATGCTGTGAGGAGATTGGTGAGTGTTTCTGAGATCACAATCAGGGTTCCAATAGTTTGGCATCAGAGTATGGAGTTAGAGCTCCATGAGTGATGCATGTGATACAGAGAATTATGATCAGGTCACCAATCTTAACCTGTTTGTTATGTGTTTGAGATATGGATGCCAAGAAATTCACCTTGAGAGCAAAGCTTGAGAAGTGAGTCTTGGCACCCATGTTGATTAGATTTAAAGACTCAATTGTGATTCTTTATAGTGCATGGAGATTTATCTGCTCTGTGTACTAATTGTTACAGGGAAAGAAACACTAAGGTTTTTGCCAGCTTTCAAAGCCATAAAGTAGTGAGCACTGCCAGAAAGACAGTGTAAAACATTCCTTTTATGTTTACAATGAGCTTTCCATGCTTCTTAAATGTTCAGATTTTTGCAAAATATCCAGATTTTTGCCTCATTTGCTTCATCTGTTCCTCATAAAATATTTGGTTTTTCGACAAATCAATGAGGATTGAAGTCACTAAATGACATAGGTTCATAGGTTGATACTAGGCTATCTGCCCTAGGGCATTTATAAGCCTAGCCAGAGTGTGTTTGGCTTTCGCCACCCTTTTAGATTAGCTGACTGTGCCTCTGTATAGTAGGTCACAGAAGATAGCCCTTTTGAGGTTAGTTTTCTGTGCCTCTGTCTAGTAGGGACACAGAAGAGATCCCAGGGGTAAACCTATGATCTCCCATCCACTTGTCAAGATTTCTCTTGAAGGGGGTCATTGAGGGACTCTGCCTAACATGGATTGGGATTTTGTTCCAGATTGAGGGGAGCCTCTGGGATATGAATCTGTCCCTCCAGCATGTCCTATTTATTTCTGTGCTGAGGTTTAAGTCCCTGGAGCATGTAGCTCTAAGGGATTTGGATTTCCTGAGGTGGAGCATGTCCATTAATTCTGGGTTGGACATGGCTTTATACATCAGGCACAAATCGCCTGTGAGTAGGCGGTAAGCAACTGAGTAGAGCTGGAGTTTCTTTAGCCTAACTGCATAGGGCATCTGTTTGAGTCCCTTGATCCTCTTGGCGAGGTACGTTTGGGGTCTTTCCAGTTGCTGTAGGTGTCGGGTAAGGTACATCCCAAATGGGGCATTGTATTCAATTATGGGCCTGATGAGTGATGAGTAGAGGGGCACAATGACCTCTCTTGATCTAGATGTGAACCCTTTCTTGATAAGGTGGGCTGTATAGAAGGTCTTTCTAACCACTTTGGCAATGTGATTGTCAAAGGAGAGATTGCTATCTACTTGGGTCCCCAAATCCCTAATTACATCTTCCATACTTAATGGATTACCACCTGAGTTTCAGACTTTGTATACTTCAAAAAATGCTGGTGAACACACATCCTGTTATTCTAGCTACTTTCTAGGTTTATAAGAGGAAGGCACACCTTATTGGTATGTACGGTGTGCAGAAATAAATCTGATTTTTATTCTGCCATTGTCGTTTGCTGGTCAGTACTGCCGGATCTGACTGCCTAGCATGAGACACAACCTTAATAAGTTAGGCATGGCATGCTTAACCTTTTTAAGATCAGGTCTCACACAATAGTAATGTTTTTCTGATTTGTCTTTTTCTTAATATCAGTGCATAACCTCTTTCTCTATGCTCCATGCACTACACCATTGTTCTGCCCAGTTAAGGTTCCCCATCCCCTTCACACAAATTCCCATCTCTGTATGATGTCCATCCACCTCATATTTCTCCATTCAAGGAGATGATATCTTTCTAGTGGGTCCTGAAATAGCAATTTATCCATGGAAAAAGAGGACCCACATGTTAGGAAGGATGTGGCAGGATTCTACCACCCAAAAAGGGAAGAATGGATTCATTAAGAAGGAATAATGCTGGAAGGGAGGTATGGGACTGAAAGAATATAAACATATCTTTTCTAAGTTTTCGAAAGAGGTCCACATATCCCATTATCATTGCACTTTACAGCAGCCATGTTTAAATCCCTGCATATTTCAGGAATCATATATAGTCATACCTGTTATATACTATACTTGCTGAATTTCCAGACATGTTATAGACAAAGATGAAGTGCAGAAACAACTCAGAAGACTGCACATAACAAGTGTCATGGTAACTGTCTTCTTGTTCTCCTTTCTTTTTTCTGCTCATCAGCTATTTTATTTGCATATAGACCACAGATCCATTTGATCATTGTTTCATTCTTACATACAAAGAGTTTGTCCACCTGTTCTTGATCAGCTGGCTCCTTAACAAATCTATTGATTGCACTTTGGCAACTTTAGCTCCATGACCAAAATGTAGTTACAGATCCTGTAACCACAGGGCATATTAATTACAGTTTGACATGTCTGCTATACATGTCACAGCTTGTGTATAGTTGCAATATTTCCAAGCAGAATGCACTCTCAAACATCAGTTACTTTTTAAGTACATTGCAAGTTTATAAGTTCATACATCTATTCATCCCACTGAAAAATGCACATATTACACATGAACGTCTAATTTTTCAGTTTTCTTGCTTTGGCTTTTATCAGGCTTAAATGCAACTTTTATATCCATTGAAATACAGTTAAAACATGGACAGTTTTATTATTATACATCATTCAGTGCAAATTACTCATTGGTCACATTGGTAATGTTGATGTGGGACCCCAACCCCATGGAAAAATGGAAAAAAAGTGAGCTGATGCCAACAGCAACATATACATATTCAAATCTGCTGTGTGGCATTCAATGAATATATACATAGCTAAACTTTTTACCACCTAAAATCTTAAACTGCACTCCAGTGTATTCATTTATATCCTTTCAAAACACGTATTCTTGAATTCATGAAAAATCTTGTTTTCTGCATAACAGAGATAGTTATATGCAGGCTAGCCCTATCAAGGATTAACCATATAGAACTTCATTTTTGCCAGATCGCATAATACAAACTTCTGCTACATATTCACTTCACTGACTGGGCTGTGTAGTAAGACCCTGTTTGCTTTTAACATTGCACATACAGTTCAGCATTCACTCTCCCACTCTCATTGCATTTGAAACCTTTCCAATGTCAAGTACAAGGCATGTAGTATTAAAAGTTAAAATAGTCTGTGGTGTGTCATAGGACAGAGCTGGATTATCCCATGAGTTTGGGGTAAAAGGTTATAATGGAAACAACCCATGTGCCTCTATTAGTTCAGTGTGCTGTGCACCATCCTGAACTGTAACTGCATGCTTTCACTTATAAGCCTCACATGGTTTCACAAAAAAACTAATTTCAAAGAATTTCTGACAATGACATAGAATTAAAATCACTTCTTAAATGAAGTTTAGTTAAGAAGGATTACTGTTGTCTAGCTAGTTTGTGGCTAATGTTTACAATTTTCCCACCCCTCGTCTGTATGCCTGTGCAAAACTTATACAAGTAAGTTTTTTTTTTTTTTTACTTTGCTATCTCTGCCATTTGCCATTTTTATCAAATTTGATTTTTTTTTTAATTTATTTAAATAGTATAGATATTCTTAATTTCACACTTAACGTGAATTCACTCAGATTGTAGTGCACTGGACCGCCAGCAATTTTTATAAAATGTATTTATCTTCAGATTTTTGGCTCACGAACAACAGTGAAGCACAGAAAAACCTCCTTGAAAACTGGAAATTCTGGATTCATTGTGTTGAGCTGTATCTAACTATGAGCGATTCTGCAGAAAAACATAATTAACTAAATGGGACATGTTTTTCTGTGTTACTGGCAAGGAAGTCACTATGGTAGTTATTTTTTCTGTTTGAAAATTAGAGGATGGAGACAAACTTGTATGTAAAGGTAAATTCCAGGCTTAATGCAAACCAAAGAAGAATTTTGCGTATGTGAGGCATTTATTTTTCAAAAGAAATCAAGGGGAGAAGGAGACTATTAAAGCATATGTTACCAAACTGAAATCTATAGCACAAAGTTATGACTTTGGTGAACTGTGCCAATTTAAGGAACAGGTTGATGAAGGAAGATGACTTATCAATGGAAAAGCCACACACGTGTGTGAGCAGAGAGTCTAATGTGAGCTCATTAACACTGCAGAAGGGATCAAGGTGTGCCAAACTGAGACTGTGTGTGTAAAAATAAACAGGGAGCAAAGTTCAGAAACTATAAAAGTAAAAAAAAAAAATAAGAATGATTAAATAAAAGCCATGTGCTCTGGAAGGCAACCAAGAAGGCCCTTGGTAAGAAATGAGCATCTACAAATCATAGCCTGTATAAATGGTATAGTTATATGCAGAAAAAAAGGCAATACAAAGAAAAAAAATCAAATTTGTAGGTTATGCAAAGGCATCCGTAATTTTATCAATGTGTGCTCAAAATGGGAAAACTGAAAAAAATAAGTATATAAATGTACTGAATTCAAATGAGACGTTAAAGCAGGACAACTGAGATGCAGTCTTCTGTGAACACTGTACCAGCTAAATGCAAAGACATTGTGTTGGAAATTGCTACAGTGGCCTTGTGAATGACAGCCAAAATGGGTTTTGGACAGAGAAACTGAAGATTTATGGCAAATCATTTAGATTTAAACTAGACACTGGTACAGAAGGCAATGCAATGGCTTGGTCTACATGTAAAATCCTGCATTTAAATTGCAATAATTGCAAAATAGTACATCTTCATGTACTTTCTTATTCTTGACACAGCCACACAGATAGGGCTGGTTGAGCTGTGTGTACAAAATCAAGGCATACAAGCTATTTTAGATGTTTCGATTTCTAAAATAGTTAAAGCAATCAGATATTTTAAGTGGAAATACATATATGATTTGACATTTATTAGGTCTGAATAGCAAAATAAAGTGTATGACTAAAATGAGTAGTACAGTGATGTTGGGTTTCTACAGAAGCTGTCAGTAATACAATACAGTAAGAAAATATGAGAGTGAAATCAGAAAATGTATTCAAGCAATCATGTTAGAGGACTACAAAACTTTGTGGAATGATAGATAAATGTTGTGTGTAATGTGCAAACCTTGCATGAAAAGCATTTGCTTTCAGAGGTTTTCTTTCATATGATGTTATGTAGTTAATACATGCAGGAAAATGTTTCTATTATCCATGCATCACTAAAAATACACAGGCATAAATTACAGAATACTGAATCAATCGCCAAGAATGACATTGATATTCTGAAATGCTGATTTTTGTGAAGGACTGAGTTTCTTGAAGGTAGAGTATCACATTTGTTTATCTGATTTTCTCTACTTCTGGTTTGATATCCATTCCTGCTTGACACCAATATGTTTCTGTTAAACTAAGCAGAAAGAACATCTTAAATGACTCCTCCTCATGTTTTAAAACATTCATTATGATTGAATCTGATTAGGTCAGCAGGAAAGCAAGAAAATTGATTCATGTTTAACAAGTGATGTATAAAAAATAAGTGTACACCAAGATTATATGTTCCTCACTCTGAAGGAGGTATGGGCCTTTTCAAAATTGATTGCATTTATAGATCTGCAGTTGTGGGACTGCATACATATCTGCTGAGGTATATGTTAAAACATTGAAGGTTGAATTCTGTGAACCACTATTCAGTGAGACGAAAACAGCAAATGTTTGTTTAAGCAAATTTCTTTCAGCAAACATTACAACAGTGAATAACATTAGCTGGTCAACTACAATTAAAGCCTATGTACTATATTGGGATGTGTATATAAGTAAGTCTTCCTCAGGGTTAAATCTTTGTGAAAGCTGCTAATACTTTTAGCTAGAATTTAGGTGGGGTTTTCCATTTAGGAGCTTTTCCTAAAATTGTTTAAATTTCTATAGCCATAACTTCATTTCATTTCAAATACTCTACATTAGAACTACTTATTGTTTCTTTAAAATTTTCTATTCATTCAGCATCTTTATGTTCAACAGTGTCTATTTTTCCCTATGTTGGTGGTGTTTCTATTTCTTTTGCTTTGCTTCCCAGTTCTCTATAATTTTTTGGGGGCCAATCAGTGAATTGCTTGTTTTGTACTTACCCTTTAATAATTATCTGCACATCTTCTAACTTTTCTGCCTGTGCTGATATTCTTAGTTTATTATTTGCAGTAGTGTTTGATATATCCTGGTCTGTTTTTATACTGTGCATTGCTTGTACTATATATCTCTATGTATTTTTGATGATGTGTTCCCTCATATTTTTTTTTTCCAGCAGTGATATTTCTATTCTTAATTGCTTTATATTTTTCTGTATTCGATGCTTCTGTGGTGGCATTTTATTTCTCCCCTTCCTTTTCTTTATTAGTGTATGATTTTTTTTGCTGACACTTTGTTATGAACTTAGCTGTGCAGTAATATATTCTATTTAGTTTTTATATAGTATAAATCTCTCTGTGTGCCTTCCTTGAAGGTTGAACATTGAGCTGGCACCTCGGCGTTTGTGAAAATCTACTGCCAATCATTAGAGGACCTGAGTTCCGCTGTGGTGACCCCTAACCAGGAAAAGCCGAAAGACAACAACATAAATCTCTCTTAATAGTCCTGATTACTATGTCATCTGTTTTACTGAACTTCTTACATTTTGGGCCTTATTTACTTTCTGTAATCTATTTCTTTCATTGATCTTAATGTGCTTACCAATCTCTATTAAATCAAGTAGCTCTTCACTTAGATCATTATTTTAGACTAAGTGCATTTTCTTTGCACTCCATTTCCTGTTTGTATTTTACAGAAAGTTCCAGAACATCTTCCTGTGGCATATCCTATTCAGATGCATCCTGCTTCTTCTGCTGCCCCTCATATGGAAACTCATTGGCCCAACACTCCACAACACTGCCTTCATCAGAGTTGCCATTGTTTTCTGTTCCTTCCCTTGCTGTAAAACCTCAGCTGATCTTTTGTATGAGACTCCTACAGAAGGCTCCAGAGTATCACCATGTGATAGTTTTCAGATGCCTCCCTCTCCACTGTTTCTCCTTAATCTTGGGTCTCATTATTCCATCATTCTATGATATATTTTCCACACTAAATACTTCATTTTGCAGTCAATCCAAACCTTCATTTTGTTTTTCTTTTCCCTTATTAATCCTCTTTTCTGCTTTCCTCCTTTTTTTTTTTTGTTTTTGTTTTTTTTTTGTATTGTGAATTGCCTTTTCTCTCAGTGCAATGTCAGTGATGTTTGCTATAAAACCTCATTCTTTCCTTTTCAAAATCTGGATTTTTCCTAATGAATCCTGTTTCACTCCCGGGGGGGGGGGGGTTCTTTAAGAAATTCCTGATGACCTTGTAGTATTGTCCAATATTTTTTTAAATGTATCAGCTATGATACTAGAATGCATTGTTTAAGCATTCAGAATACTGTATAAAATTTAAGAGATTTATTATTTCTAGTAAATTTGGTGAGATGACGGTAGAGGTAGTGATCTGAAAACCCATATAAAAGTGAATGAATTAAATTGGTAAATAAAGTTGAGAACTTACTTTTCACGTTTAAATCAGTATTTCAATTTAAGAAGTTTTCTCATATCCTACGCCATGAAGAGATGATTATGGGTTCCATCTACAGACCCATTTTTATACTTTGTAGATGAATGATGTTATTTTATTCAGTAGTTATTTTCACATTGTTTTAAATGAGGTGTGTTTACTTTAAATGCATTGCCATGTGTTTTGTTACATGCATTTAACTGTGTCATTCATTTGTTCTCTCATTTCTGTATAGATTTGCTGCCTTAGGATGAAAATATCAAAGTGCTTAAAATGAGGTTATTAAACTTAAGTAAAAAGTTTAGACAGTGGACAGTGTTTGCTTATGTTTTCCTTTCTGGAGTACTTGTTAGCGGCATTTGTTTTTTGCATTCTGTTGTAGTGTATTTATTTAATTACTTAAAAGGACTTCAACTTCATTAACTGCTTTTCTCAAAAGATCTGCTTCATTTAGATTAACCATGTTTTATTGCTTCTGTGCTATTTATTGTTTTTAAAAACGTGTGTAATTAATCCTGCTCTAGAAGTAAAATTTTGCCAATAGTTTCACCTTAAGTTCTCATCCTCAAAACATACCCAAAATAAAATGTTCTCCTACTTTTTCAGGAAAAGCCCTTAAGTCAACATTACATTGAGTTTTGTACCTTAAGATCTCATCCACAAAACTCATACAAATAAGGTTTTCCTTGCATAGAGAGATTATGGCCTGACCATGGTTGACTCAGGTAGTGAATGAACCAATCAGAGAGGACAGGATTAATCTCAAAATGTCAATTACCTAATGCTGTGAGGAGATTGGTGAGTGTTTCTGAGATCACAATCAGGGTTCCAATAGTTTGGCATCAGAGTACGGAGTTAGAGCTCCATGAGTGATGCATGTGATACAGAGAATTATGATCAGGTCACCAATCTTAACCTGTTTGTTATGTGTTTGAGATATGGATGCCAAGAAATTCACCTTGAGAGCGAAGCTTGAGAAGTGAGTCTTGGCACCCATGTTGATTAGATTTAAAGACTCAATTGTAATTCTTTATAGTGCATGGAGATTTATCTGCTCTGTGTACTAATTGTTACAGGGAAAGAAACACTAAGGTTTTTGCCAGCTTTCAAAGCCATAAAGTAGTGAGCACTGCCAGAAAGACAGTGTAAAACATTCCTTTTATGTTTACAATGAGCTTTCCATGCTTCTTAAATGTCCAGATTTTTGCAAAATATCCAGATTTTTGCCTCATTTGCTTCATCTGTTCCTCATAAAATATTTGGTTTTCCGACAAATCAATGAGGATTGAAGTCACTAAATGACATAGGTTCATAGGTTGATACTAGGCTATCTGCCCTAGGGCATTTATAAGCCTAGCCAGAGTGTGTTTGGCTTTCGCCACCCTTTTAGATTAGCTGACTGTGCCTCTGTATAGTAGGTCACAGAAGATAGCCCTTTTGAGGTTAGTTTTCTGTGCCTCTGTCTAGTAGGGACACAGAAGAGATCCCAGGGGTAAACCTATGATCTCCCATCCACTTGTCAAGATTTCTCTTGAAGAGGGTCATTGAGGGACTCTGCCTAACATGGATTGGGATTTTGTTACAGAGTGAGGGGAGCCTCTGGGATATGAATCTGTCCCTCCAGCATGTCCTATTTATTTCTGTGCTGAGGTTTAAGTCCCTGGAGCATGTAGCTCTAAGGGATTTGAATTTCCTGAGGTGGAGCATGTCCATTAATTCTGGGTTGGACATGGCTTTATACATCAGGCACAAATCGCCTGTGAGTAGGCGGTAAGCAACTGAGTAGAGCTGGAGTTTCTTTAGCCTAACTGCATAGGGCATCTGTTTGAGTCCCTTGATCCTCTTGGCGAGGTACGTTTGGGGTCTTTCCAGTTGCTGTAGGTGTCAGGTAAGGTACATCCCAAATGGGGCATTGTATTCAATTATGGGCCTGATGAGTGATGAGTAGAGGGGCACAATGACCTCTCTTGATCTAGATGTGAACCCTTTCTTGATAAGGTGGGCTATATAGAAGGTCTTTCTAACCACTTTGGCAACGTGATTGTCAAAGGAGAGATTGCTATCTACTTGGGTCCCCAAATCCCTAATTACATCTTCCATACTTAATGGATTACCACCTGAGTTTCAGACTTTGTATACTTCAAAAAATGCTGGTGAACACACATCCTGTTATTCTAGCTACTTTCTAGGTTTATAAGAGGAAGGCACACCTTATTGGTATGTACGGTGTGCAGAAATAAATCTGATTTTTATTCTGCCATTGTCGTTTGCTGGTCAGTACTGCCGGATCTGACTGCCTAGCATGAGACACAACCTTAATAAGTTAGGCATGGCATGCTTAACCTTTTTAAGATCAGGTCTCACACAATAGTAATGTTTTTCTGATTTGTCTTTTTCTTAATATCAATGCATAACCTCTTTCTCTATGCTCCATGCACTACACCATTGTTCTGCCCAGTTAAGGTTCCCCACCCCCTTCACACAAATTCCCATCTCTGTATGATTTCCATCCACCTCATATTTCTCATTCAAGGAGATGATATCTTTCTAGTGGGTCCTGAAATAGCAATCTATCCATGGAAAAAGAGGACCCACATGTTAGGAAGGATGTGGCAGGATTCTACCACCCAAAAAGGGAAGAATGGATTCATTAAGAAGGAATAATGCTGGAAGGGAGGTATGGGACTGAAAGAATATAAACATATCTTTTCTAAGTTTTCGAAAGAGGTCCACATATCTCATTATCATTGCACTTTACAGCAGCCATGTTTAAATCCCTGCATATTTCAGGAATCATATATAGTCATACCTGTTATATACTATACTTGCTGAATTTCCAGACATGTTATAGACAAAGATGAAGTGCAGAAACAACTCAGAAGACTGCACATAACAAGTGTCATGGTAACTGTCTTCTTGTTCTCCTTTCTTTTTTCTGCTCATCAGCTATTTTATTTGCATATAGACCACAGATCCATTTGATCATTGTTTCATTCTTACATACAAAGAGTTTGTCCACCTGTTCTTGATCAGCTGGCTCCTTAACAAATCTATTGATTGCACTTTGGCAACTTTAGCTCCATGACCAAAATGTAGTTACAGATCCTGTAACCACAGGGCATATTAATTACAGTTTGACATGTCTGCTATACATGTCACAGCTTGTGTATAGTTGCAATATTTCCAAGCAGAATGCACTCTCAAACATCAGTTACTTTTTAAGTACATTGCAAGTTTATAAGTTCATACATCTATTCATCCCACTGAAAAATGCACATATTACACATGAACGTCTAATTTTTCAGTTTTCTTGCTTTGGCTTTTATCAGGCTTAAATGCAACTTTTATATCCATTGAAATACAGTTAAAACATGGACAGTTTTATTATTATACATCATTCAGTTCAAATTACTCATTGGTCACACTGGTAATGTTGATGTGGGACCCCAACCCCATGGAAAAATGGAAAAAAAGTGAGCTGATGCCAACAGCAACATATACATATTCAAATCATCAAATCTGCTGTGTGGCATTCAATGAATATATACATAGCTAAACTTTTTACCACCTAAAATCTTAAACTGCACTCCAGTGTATTCATTTATATCCTTTCAAAACACGTATTCTTGAATTCATGAAAAATCTGTTTTCTGCATAACAGAGATAGTTATATGCAGGCTAGCTCTATCAAGGATTAATCATATAGAACTTCATTTTTGCCAGATCGCATAATACAAACTTCTGCTACATATTCACTTCACTGACTGGGCTGTGTAGTAAGACCCTGTTTGCTTTTAACATTGCACATACAGTTCAGCATTCACTCTCCCACTCTCATTGCATTTGAAACCTTTCCAATGTCAAGTACTAGGCATGTAGTATTAAAAGTTAAAATAGTCTGCGGTGTGTCATAGGACAGAGCTGGATTATCCCATGAGTTTGGGGTAAAAGGTTATAATGGAAACAACCCATGTGCCTCTATTAGTTCAGTGTGCTGTGCACCATCCTGAACTGTAACTGCATGCTTTCACTTATAAGCCTCACATGGTTTCAGAAAAAAACTAATTTCAGAGAATTTCTGACAATGACATAGAATTAAAATCACTTCTTAAATGAAGTTTAGTTAAGAAGGATTACTGTTGTCTAGCTAGTTTGTGGCTAATGTTTACAATTTTCCCACCCCTCGTCTGTATGCCTGTGCAAAACTTATACAAGTAAGTTTTTTTTTTTTTTACTTTGCTATCTCTGCCATTTGCCATTTTTATTAAATTTGATTTTTTTTTAATTTATTTAAATAGTACAGATATTCTTAATTTCACACAACGTGAATTCACTCAGATTGTAGTGCACTGGACCGCCAGCAATTTTTATAAAATGTATTTATCTTCAGATTTTTGGCTCACGAACAACAGTGAAGCACAGAAAAATCTCCTTGAAAACTGGAAATTCTGGATTCATTGTGTTGAGCTGTATCTAACTATGAGCGATTCTGCAGAAAAACATAATTAACTAAATGGGACATGTTTTTCTGTGTTACTGGCAAGGAAGTCACTATGGTAGTTATTTTTTCTGTTTGAAAATTAGAGGATGGAGACAAACTTGTATGTAAAGGTAAATTCCAGGCTTAATGCAAACCAAAGAAGAATTTTGCGTATGTGAGGCATTTATTTTTCAAAAGAAATCAAGGGGAGAAGGAGACTATTAAAGCATATGTTACCAAACTGAAATCTATAGCACAAAGTTATGACTTTGGTGAACTGTGCCAATTTAAGGAACAGGTTGATGAAGGAAGATGTGCTGAAAATCAGAAATGCTGATTTTTGTGAAGGACTGAGTTTCTTGAAGGTAGAGTATCACATGTTGTTGCTAGAAACAGTTTCTTTGATTCATGCTCCACATAGATTACCCATGATACTTAAAACCAAAATTGTGCAAGAATTAAAACATGAGTCGTTGTAGTAATAGCAGTAATAATTAAATCAATTGAACCTTCAAAATTAGTCCCTTGATGACAGTAGTTAAATAGGACAGCATTAAAATCGCTATTATTCAACAAATGGATTAAATGGGAACATTACACTTTGCAGACTATTGGAGGAGTCACCACCATGATTCTAACTGCAGGATTATTTGCATTTGTTGATATAAATCAAGGATTTTAATAAATTAAGCATAATGAAACAAGTTCCAAACTGTGTATATTCAGGGCCAGTGTTAGCATTTTGGGGGCACCCTAGATACTTCCAGTCTAAGTATCACCATGTCACTGCCAACCCTTCTAGGCAACCATTTTGTTCATGCTGCAAAGTTTTAGCTGTAGTAAGCACAGACTGACTTGTAGTTACAATGTGCTTACATTAGAGCAGACCTGTGTACCACACTATGTTGGCCCAACTCACAAAGGGACATTCACAGTTACTGACATTTATTTGCAACAATGATACATTACAATGACTCTATGTGCAAGTCTGAAATTAGGTGAAATGGTGCCCTAGGCATGGCCTACTTTTTCAGTCCCCCCCTACACACACACAAACCCTCCATTCTTCCCCTCTGTTTTTTCCCATCTTTGGTTTCCCATATCATACACATTACTTTTTTTTCCTTTTCTCACACGTTGCCTTATTCATCAGCTTTTTCTAGAAGCCATAACTTTCTATATGTTTGAAAGTACATTTTAAAGTTTGTTTTTTTTTTTTTCTTTTTACATAACCTTTTCCTCCAATGATGGTTTGAACAGAAATTATGATTAAGGAAAGAAATTCTGTGTGTTGCTGTTCAGCTTTCATTTTCCTTGCATCCTCTAAACATACCTGTCCTGATCAAGACAGCACAGTAATAGTCATTTAGGAAATAATACAATTAAGCCAGTGCCCCCAGAAGCCAGAGGGGTTGTAGTTGCTCCGCAGCTCCGGGATGCATTTTAGGGCACTTTTCCAACCTTTTACCCCAGTGCTGGGCTAAACAAAAATCAGGAGTAAGAAAAGGATTTCAGGCTTATTTTTTTTTCAAGGAAGACCAAAGTTGTAACCAAGACTTACTGTTCAAAGTTGACAAAATAGTAACTTAAAATACATGTGTGTGCATGTATAAATACATGTGTGCATGTGTACACACCATCCATGTGTGTGTGTGCATGTGCACACACCATGGTACAAATGTGTGTAGATTCCCTATCAAAAAATAATTTGTTTGCAAGGATAATCAATAAACAGACATTGGCCCTGATTCCAAAAGCTCGCTCTGAGAGCAGGTGTTTTGGAATCTGGTCCCCGTGGTAAGCCTGTTTATGGATAAGACTTACACCGAAGTAAGTCACTTACACTGAGAGCTTCTCTTTCGGAAACAGAACAGACTTAATCTGGCCCATTTTTCTTCACTGCTGTGTAAACCTTGAATTAGTTATTTTATATAAGGAGTCTGGGAAGAATCACATACATCATGAGTTAAGGAGTGCAGCCAAGAAAACTTTATTAGGGAATGCAAGAGGTCTTAGTACATGTTGTTCCATTTGTGTCTTATTTTTAAGCGAGTTGTGATTTTGATGAAAACCTATATTGAACTTCAGATATTCAAGCCTAGAACATTGCAATTATAAATTCTGGGCATATCAGAATGTTGATTTTTCTTGGGAAATACCAAACGTTGGCATTCTTAGTATGAATGTGCTTGTACTTTAGGACGAGGGTTAAGGCTAAGGTTTGATTTAGTGCTAAGGTTAGGATTAAGATTACATATAGGTGTAGATATTTGTAATGCTTAGTGCAAGGATTAGAGATAGCACTACCATTAGCATTATTTTAAAAGGTATGGTTAGGATTTGTATATATAAGCAAGGGTGGTATAGTTATTTAGCTATCCTAACAATGTACAGCAATTAATAAGTATAATAAAAAAAGATTTCAGGCAGGAAATGTGGAAGTTTTTACTTCTACTAATCTTTTATTCTCTTCAAGCATTTATAAACTCTCTGTATGCATCATTAACCCTTACTCAGTATAGTAACCATATAACCAGTTTTGTAACCCATTCACATAGACATGAAGAAAAATTAAATCTTCAGAAATAACACACACAACTGTATAAAAGTGAAATACAAAAACAGAAAAAGAAAGACAGAAAAGAAGAAACCCCCTTTATAAATAAAACCTGAAATTTATCAAAATTAGAACACTAAAAAAGATGAAAGTAGTCAAAAATATAACTAAACTGGAAACTAGCACATCAGGACATTAATCTTTTTACATTATAAAAATAATGCCACAAACTTGTTTGACTTTATTAAGAAAGAAATTGAGAAAGTCTGCCTTCAGCTGTAGTAGAAAAGTCACTCACAATGTAGGACATTCATGAAAAGCTTCACAACAAATGTAAAGCTTTTTATTAGATAAGTTGCATAATTACTATTTCATACTGAAATGAATTGGGACAGTAATCTAAACTAAGAATATAGAAAACAAAAATGTTTGTTAACCTGAATGAGTAATAAAATAAATGTCTTGTGCTGTAGGATTACGGAACGTGTTTCATCTGTTGTGGTCTTACCATTGACCACAAAAGTGCTCCCTAAACCTACAGTATAACACGTTTCATTTATCACGAAACAATCTACCCCGTATGTATTCTATTCGTGGGCTCTGAAAAACAGGTTTGTTAAACTAATTTGCCAGATATGTATTTTAAGTGTTTTAACTATCTTATCACTATATCATCAACAGTACATCACCACTCTCTTTAGATCATCCAAATTTTATAATTATTTCTGCATGTCAGCAATAAAGATAAATTCAGTCTTATTTATAAAAAGAAAAGAAAAATAGGCAAAACCCGCAAAACCACAAACCATGCACACAAACACACAGTAACTATACCACATAGAAATAAAACTTTTCAAAACTGGAGCAAAAAATATACCAATAATAAAATGAAACACGATTGCTCATGCATGACCAGAAACAGACCAAACAACTAAGAATCTACACAGCAAATAATATTCAACTAATTACAGCACATTACTAAAAATATCATTCTAAAATATTTTTTAGAATAGAAGCATAGCCCTCATTTTTTTTTTTATTTCTACATCAGTATCACAATATTTCAAAGACATAAAGAAAGATTAAAAATATCCTTGGAACCACAGAAGAAATCTGCCTGCTCAGCCAGCCTCATCAAAAACTCTGTATAAACAATGTAAGGCCCAGTTCAATAGTCAAAATTCATAGTCCCTCATTTCACTCAAATGAATAGAAAACAATAATACAAACCAAAACTTCAGAAAAAAATGCTGCTTCAGCCAATCAGATCTCTTGCTTCTCTTAAGTAGACCTGATTGAGTGCAGCTTACAGGCAAGTTACAAAACATACAAAAAAAACATTTGTGATTGCCCTGAGTGGTGACATCACATCACACAGATGTGCAGACAACATCACATCACACAGATGTGCAGACATCCACGAGGTGCCAAAACAAATGGATGAGCTGGAAAAACTCATGGCTGCTGCATGGGGGCCCTCATTTGCGGGGAGATAATCAAGGGCTCCCTGCAGCCATGGGTGCAGCGGGTGCCTAACACCAGCTATGTGTATATTTAACATGCTCTTGGTTAGATACAGATTTTTATTATTTCTACTACCAAAAGTGTTCCAGCATGATGATAGTGAACATGATTGGGGTAGTGTAATGTTTCACTAACATTACTTATGACATTCTAGACTGGGGTAATACAAAGTAAAAACATAACAAATGTCTAACTATACTGCTTCATAGACCAAGACTACAGGCCTTAAAGATTGGTAAAGCTAAGTAGCAAGTGAGTAACAGAAAATGATTAATAGCCCTGTTATGACACCATGTGCAGCAGTGAACAGAAGATGGTTTACAGCCAAATAATGATGACGTGCATGTAATAGTGAACAAGCTAAAACCTGATAATAAGTCTTCTCTTATATCTTATTTGGAGAAGGATACAATAGTTGTCAAAGTTCACAAAACACTTGCAGAAACAATGCCTTAAGGAAAGCTGTTAGAGCATGATGCAGTATGATGTGAAGATCAGATTAGAAATTAGGTTTTGAGCTAGTGAACATCTTTGTTACCACTGCACTGATGTCAAAGTACTATAACATTACATATATTTTTTGTTTTTAAATACCTTTATTAAATTATCACAAGACATAGGTGCACAATACATAAGCAGAAAAGAAAACAAACCATATCAACACTTGTTATATTCATACATTATGTATTACATTATTTTTTTTTCAACTTTAACAATTATTCACTGCAATGTAACATAAATTGCTTAATTCCTGCCTTCCCCTAAACTTCACTCCTCCTCCTTCCAATGTAACATAAATTGCTTAATTCCTGCCTTCCCCCTAAACTTCACTCCTCCTCCTCGAATGTTATTCTGCATATATCTTCCCCATGAATTCCATTTACTTTCATGATTTTTGCTCCTTTCCGTTTTTAGATCATTGCAATACTTGGTACTTCAATTACAATTGGTTTAAGTTTTCATTTCCATTTTATAACAACTGACTTTTTGGAAGCCAATAGCATTAAACTTATTGAGGCCTGACTGTGTCTAGGCAATTCAGATGTTGTGTCCCATCTCAAAACAATTATTTCCTTAGTTACAGCCATTTACACCCAAAACAATTATACATAGTACTCCACAGGGAATTTTTAAAATGTGCCAACTTCTTACACTCCTAAAAGACATGTTCCAGTTATTGCTCTCTTGTCCATCACACATCCAGCATTTGATATCTATATTCTAGTAGAATGCTGTCTGTGTAATGTTCATAGCATATCTCTTTACTATCCAGATTTTCACAGAATGTCCAGGTTTTGCCTCATATTTTTGGTCTGTTCATCATAATATGTGCTTTTCTAGCAAATCGGTGAGGAATTAATTCATTAAATAATGACAGACATTTGAGTTTCACACTATATTATTCAGAAAATATATGGTAACACAAATACTTTTTTTTCTAATACCTTTCCAAGTTTATAAGAGCAATATTTAAAAATTTTCCCCACTTTTGGGCATTTGTCTCTCATTATTTTTGGCTTTGTCCAGATTTTTTGTGCTAAGAGGTTGAGAGGTATGATTCATAGGGTCTATAATACGTGATCAAAACCTTAAATTATCGAACACCTAAAGATCGATCACAAAATATCGAACCCTTAACATCAAAAACAGCCGTTTCCACATAGGGAAACAATGCCATTGGCCAAATAAAAAAAAAAGTTTTAAACAGAAATTAAGTGGGGGGGCTTTGCACCCCACCCCCCTAACTAAATATACCAACTCCGAGATTACTCTACAGCAAAGAAAGAAGAAAATCTGCATAACGGCCAAATGACTCATTTTCCTGTGTGGAAATGGCCATTCGCAATTTTCAGATTTTGACATTTAGTGATCAACTTTTGGTGTTCGATAACCTAAGGTTTCAATCACGTAATAGGGAACCTGATTCACAGTCATTATGCAAGTGTGTTAAGTTTATCCACTCTGATCATGAGTGAGCACAGTAAAGCCATGAGCCACAGAGACCACTTATGCTAATGCATGATGGTTATGAATACACATAAATTAAGTCAGAATGAGATGCAAATGAGAAATGATGTCAAAAAGCATATATCAATGAAGCATTCTCTTGTCTATGTGTAATTCATAGTGATTTTTTCACACTTTTCCAGACATCCTCAGGTATGTTAGATAAAGTTTTGCCTATCTTATCTTCTTTGCAAATTATGAAAATGCTATCACTTGCTGCAAGCCTTGCTATTTCTTGTTGTGAGTTGCTTGTCTTGACTGAGCCAAACCCACTTGCACCCAGTGGCTCTTGACAGCAAAGAAGGAGGTGATATAAACAGAGGAAAACCTACTATAATTTTGATAATCAGGACATACTTGATGGTCTTGGTGAGTATATTTGACCTGCCATAAGGGTACTGGAGGAATGCATGGACTTTGTATTATACCTCTCAACTGTACAGATTTTTACCACATATTTTTGGAAGGTTTCTCATAAAATTGTGTTTTAATTGTAAATCCCTGGCAAATCTTTGAGGATTGAAATCAGTAAATAATACAGACATTTGAGTTTCAGACTTCATGCCCTTCAGAAAAATCATGCTAAATGCAAAACCTGTTATTCTATCAACTTTCCAAGTCTGTAAGAGCAAAGCATAAAAATTGCCCCTATTTTGGTACCTTTGTCCCCCAGTTATTGATGGCTTTGTCCATATTTCTCGCTGTAAGAGTTTGAGAGGTATGCTTTCTATCCCTGTGAATATTAAGGTATGTACAGCCCTTACTATACTTGCCACTTGGACCTTCTAGAGACAGACTTGAGATAGACTAGGTATCTCACAGGTTTCTGCTTCAAGGATACTGCAGCAGTTGTTGGATGTACTCTTGCAAATATGGATTAATACATCTATTCCCTGGTGTCACCTAAGGTCTGAGCCTAGACTATGCATTCCTTTTATGGGGTGACATATTTCCCTGCAGTACCCAGTGCACATGCAGCCACACATGTGGATAACCCATTAATAAAAGTATATCTATAGCCATACTCAAATGCTTGCTCACACAATTATATTCTGTTAATATATATACATATATATATATATATATATATATATATATATATATATATATATATATCTGTGTGAGAGTGTGTGTGTGTGTGTGTGTGTGTGTGTGTGTGTGTGTGTGTGTGTAAAGCAGCAATAGTGATTCTTTGTGTTTGTATAACCATCAGGAAGGTTCAATACTATATATTATCTAGCTTTAGAACTCCTTACTCCCTTTGTGGCAGAAGAAAGCCCCAAAGTCTGTCTACTAGAATTAGAGTCAATCAGTATTAATCCCAATACCTTTTCCTTAGGTGATCTAAACTATCTGGCTATAGACTGGGAAACATACATCCCCACTACTGCACAGGCACAGAGATTTTTGAATTTTGTCAATACAAATGCCTGGGAACAATTAGTAGTTAGGTGGAATAACATCTTGGATCTTGTCCTTACTAATATGGGAGCATCTTACACCATCCCTTGCATATCCTTATTACTTGTTTGATCTGACCATAAACCAGTCTTTAAAATAAAGCTGAAGCCACAGATTCATAGGTTCATAGGATCATAGGTTCATACTAGGCTATCTGCCCAAGGGCATTTATAAGCCTAGCCCATAGTTATGTGGCTTTCGCCACCCCTTTAGTTTGAATAAAAACTATGCCTATCATTTTTCTGTGCCTCTGTCAAGCAGTGACACTGAAGTAATCCCTGGGGTATATCTGCGATCTCCCATCCATTGGTCAAGATTCCTCTTGAACAAGGCCAGCGAGGTGCTCTGCCTCACATGTACCGGGATTTTGTTCCACAGCATAGGGAGTCTCTGGGTGATGAATCTGTCCCTCCAGCACGTTCTATTTATAACTGTGTCAAGGTTTAAGTCTCCCGCCCCTGTGGTTCTGAGGGATCTAGATTTTTGAGGTGAAGCATATTCATCAAATCTGGGTTTGACATGGCCTTATATGTCAGGCACAGGTCACCTCTGAGCAAGCGGTATGAGACTGAATAGAGCTGGAGTTCTTTCAGTCGGGCAGCATAAGACATATTTTTGAGACCCTTTATCCTTTTGGTGAGGAACTTTTGGGGCCTTTCAAGCTGCAGCAGGTGTCTGGTCAGATACATTCGAACGGGCATTGTACTCAATCATAGGTCTAATGAGTGATGAGTACAGTGGGACGATGACCTCCCTTGATCTAGATGTGAATCCCTTCATGATCAGGTGGGCGATATAGAAGGTTTTCCTAACTACTTTAGCAACATGAGTGTCAAACGAAAGGCTACTGTCAACTTGGGTCCCCAGATCCCTGATGACTTTTTCTGTGCTCAGCGGATTGCCACCTATATGGTAGCTAGGGGTAACCTTGTTTTTCCCGAAGGGTATGACTATGCATTTTTTGGCGTTTAACTTCAGGCCATGGCTCTGGCACCAGTTATCCATTTCTGTGAGGCTCTTCTGGAGGATATCTGTGTCAGATGTGTTTTCGACTATGGCGCCCAGTTTGCAGTCATCTGCAAACTTTGTCAGCCATAACCCTCCTGTGTTTGCTTGTACTTCAGAAAAGTAGATGCCGAACAAGAGTGGACCCAGGACTGAGCCCTGTGGGACACCACTTGTGACAGGCTTTGAGTCTGACATGGCTCCAGCAACTCTGACCCTGTGGGTTCTGTCACTTAGCCAGTTTGCAACCCATCTTGTGATGTATGGGTTTACATTCAAGCCGTTGAGTTTTTCGATGATACCTGAGTGGGGTATTGTGTCGAAGGCCTTTGCCAGGTCGAGGTAGGCTGTATGGACTGCCTTTCCCTCATCAATGGCCTTGGTGACTGTCTCGAAAAAGTCAACCAAGTTTAAGAGGCAGGATCTGCCTTTGACAAAGCCAAACTGGGTTGGATCCAAAGTCTGCAAGTTCCCTATGTCTTTATTTATGAGTTCCATTATGATCCTCTCCATGGCTTTGCAGATAAGGCTTGTCAAGCTAATGGGGCAGTAATTTCCAGGGTCTGTGGAGGCACCGCCCTTATGAAGTGGGACCACAGTCGCCGCGCCACTCCTTGGGTACGTATCCTGAGGTGAGGCTAAGATTAAACAGCTGTCCTAACTGTGGGTTTAATTCCTCGTTGAGTTCATGAAGCACACAGCCGGGGACACCATCCGGTCCCATGGATGCTGTGTTTTTGCCTTAGTGAGGCAGTTCTCACCTGGGCGTTGGAGATTGTTGGGGGCTACAATCCTCTGGAATAGATATGTCTCCTTTTGGGAGAAGTTTGCACTGAACCTGTCAGCCAGTATGTTAGCAATGTGTGTAGGTTCAGTAATTTTCACATCATTTTGAACTAATTCTGAGCATATCTGGGAGTTTCCTCCTAGGTTTCTAACATAGCTAAAGAAGGCCTTATAATTGTCTTTAGAGTCCTTGGCGATTTTTCTCTCAAAATTTGCCTTGGATGATTTTATGAGAGCTCTTAGTTTTTTACTTATAATGATCAAAGGTGTCTTACCTTTCAAGGATTTTGCTCTATCTTGTAGTAGCTTCCTCCTTTTGTTGTAGAGCTTGTTTATGGCTGGGGTCCACCAGACTGGACGCTTGCCTTTGGTACAGAGAGTCTTAGTTTTGTTTGGGATTGCCTGATCCATGCAGTCCTGTAGGTGCTGGTAGAAGGCATTTGTAAGTGATTCAGCGGTTTGAGTAATGTTTACCACTGGCTCAGGGGCCTTAAAGGAGACCACACTAGTTTTTAGAAGTGTGAAATCGGCTTTTGAGAAGTTTTTCACTGTGGTCTTTTTTGTTTCAGGTGGGGCGGATGAGGACCTCCAGCGAGATTAGTTTATGATCTGATCTCACCAGTGAGGGGTATACTTCTGGTGTTGAACATTTTGATTCCATGTTCGTGATGATGAGATCAAGTATGTTTTCTCCTCTTGTGGGGATGGTGACTAGTTGTTCCATGGCATTTGAGTTTATGAACTCCAGGAATCTTTGGGTTAGAGTGTTCGGGCTTGAGTAGTGTTCCCAGTCTATATTAGGGTAGTTGAAGTCACCTAGTATGATGGTGTTTGGAGATACATTTATCCTCCAATGTTTTCAGGAAGGCCATGTGAGGTTCCTGAGTTTGAGAGGGTGGCCTGTAACATGCTACAAATTGCAGAGCAGTCTTGCCTATGGTTAATTGCACCTGGATGGTCTCCGATGCATCGTGCGTTGCCACCAACCTTGAGGTGTGGGTGTCCTTTATGAATATGGACACCCCCCCCTCCTTTCTTGGTGTTGTCCGGATTTTGGGGCTGGAACGCATGATATGAGGTGAAACCTGTTAGTGCTGGGGTGCTCTCAGGAGCCTTGAACCAGGTTTCTGTCACAGCACAGACATCGATGTTCTCCATATTGAGAAGGGCCTCGAGTGCGTGCATCTTGAGATTGAGACTTCTGGCATTGAGCAGCATTACCCTTAGTTTTTTTCCTTTTTGGTGTTCTAGGGTGGTAGGTTTAGAATGTGAGCCTTGCCTAAAAAAGGCACTATGGTGCCCAAGGTACATTTTAGAAATTACTTTATGACAAACTACATACACCTAAGTGATAAATTGGCAAGCTTCATATCTCCACCAAACCCAGTTAACTCCACTGAATATGCAGAAATGTACACCACCACCCCCTGTACCACCTTATTAATGGGTGCTAACCTTAACCTTAATGCTGCCCCTTCCCCCAGCCCTAACCCTACACCTTAACATCATTAAAACCTTCTCATAACACTCCCACTACAAAAGACAGACTCAGACACACACACACATTCACAAACACACACAAACAACACTACATCTATCCCTTATCCTAACCCTTACTCCAAAATACACAACACCATCCTTCACTTATTCCTGACCCTAGCAGTAACCCTCTCTGAAATACACACTCACATACACACACACACAGACACACACACACACACACACACACACACACACACACACACACACACACACACACACACACACACACACACACATATATACACACATACACGCACGAGTGTGCTCTCATCACCCCAACCCCACTTACCTCTATCGACATTCCATACCATGGACATATTCCGTACCCTCAACATTAAATGACACCCCTGTGTTTGTCCATAAATGGACATTAGGTCAACCACAGAGGAGCCATGTGTGTGTGTGTGTGTGTGTGTGTGTGTGTGTGTGTGTGTGTGTGTGTGTGTGTGTGTGTGTGTATGGAAACACCTTACTGTCTTGAAATACTGAAATCTCGAATTTCAGTATCTCGAGATGAAAGTGCAGTTGAGTGAAATTGCACCTGATTGAATTTGGAATGTCAAATCCACGGCTGTGGTGGCACTGTATGTAAAATTTGCTGTGTAGGTAAGGTGTGGTGTGCTATGGGATATGGTTTGCATGCTACTGTGTACATATATCTGGAGATTTAGGTAAATGCTGTTTTTTTAAGGGTTTTGTGTGGGGATTTGAGTGTATGTGAGTGTGTTGGGAAGTTTTAGGTGTAGATTAGGGTTGGTAGGTAAAAGTGTGTGTGTGTAAGTGTTGAGAGTGATGGTGTTTGTATGTATGTGATGTATGTTTGTGCAAGGGGAATATAGAGTATGTAGTGGTGGGTTTAGTGTCTTTGTCTTTTTCTTGCGACCTCAGAGTTAGTATATATAAGTAGCAGGGGTGCAGGGGGGGTTTGACTTCCTGTTTATATATGGGTAGGTGTGTGTATTTGTGTTGTGAATGTGTGACGCACTTTTTCCTGAATCACTCATGGTCGAACATACGCGAAAATGCTGTCCACCAAAGCAGCATTTTTGCGTAAGTATACCTGTTGCGAAGACCGCACAACAGTGCGAATAAGGGAAGATTCCCTTCTCCCCACTGTAGTGCGGTCTTGAAGTGAGAATATTAAAGTAGTGGGGTGTGGGGAGCACAGCCTCCCACCTGGCACATTTTAATGGAAGTGCTTTTTCGGTAAAAGCACTTTCGTTAAAATGTGTTTAGTGATGTTGGGTTTGAATATTGCAGCTTCATGCAATAGTCCTAGACCCCTATATATATATATATATATATATATATATATATATATATAAATATATATAGATATGTGTGCGTGTGTGTGTGTGTGTGTATGTATGTATTTAATTAAATATATTCCAGTCAGATTTACATATAAAGTGGTGCCACTGCTTTTATAATACAGAAGTACCACAGCTACTTTGATGTGCAGCAGTATGCACACACACAATAATTTGTATGTCTATTTTATATATAGATGTATATAGGTTTGACACCTACTAAGATTCCACATACCCGGAATTGTTTGATCAAGTGGAACAAATTGCAACCAAGATACACCAAATAATAATAACAATAAGAGCAGATTCAGGGTTGTGTGATCGCATTTTAGAGGTCAGTTTTGATTGGAGAACGTGGTACAATGCATGTCAGGAAGTTTGCCCTTGTCTTTACATAGTGCGATCTTGAAGTTAGTATATATAATGTGTAGGGGGACCTTGCAAAAATGTAAACACTAATATGTAAACTAATTTTACAGTATTGTCATTTAAAAAAACTAAATAGTGCAGCAGTACAGTACATTGCAGGCTACAGTTTTAAAATCGGAGGTTTCAAACATGTTCGAATGTCGAACATTGCTTTAGTCATTTTCGCCATTTTGCCAATATGACATTGCAAAATTCAACCTAATGAGTCACATAAGTGATTCAAAAAATTGTGAATTTCAACATTTTGATAGTAAACCTATATATGTATATATATATATATATATATATATGGATCTACCTGACTATGTCGAAACTTCAAAAGAGCGAAAACGACTTCACCGACGCCAGAAGATCGACAAGGCAGAAGACCGACGGAGGAAAACACAGACGCTGAGAACACTGAGATGGGGAAAGGATGTGTAAGTATGCGGTAGTGACGGACGTTAGGGTGCGAGTAAGGTAAGTGTGCGATGTTGACGGTGTGTAGGGATAGGGGTGGGATAAGTGAGTTAGGGTTAGGGCGCGGGTTAGGTGAGGGTGCGAGTAAGGTAAGTGTGCAATGTTGGCGGTCTATAGGGATAGGGGTGGGATAAGTGAGTTAGGGTTAGGGCGCGGGTTAGGTAAGGGTGCAGTAGTGATAGTTTTTGGGTTAGGGGCGGGTTAAGTGAGTTAGGGTTAGGGCGCGGGTTAGGTGAGTGTGCGATAGTGACGGACCTTAGGGTAAGGGTTTGGGTTAGGGTTGTAGATAGTTGTGTATCTATGGGTTAGTGTTGGTTTGTAAGGATTTTGGTGTGCTTGTGTTGTGTGTGTGGGTTTTGGATAGGGGATTTGTTTTTTTTTTGTTATGCTGTGTCGAGTGTATGAGGTGTCGTGTTTGTGAACTGTCGATTATGTGGTGTCGGTGAAGTCGTTTTCGCTCTTTTGATGTTTCGATGTAGTCAGGTAGATCCATATATATATATATATATATATATATATATATGTATATGTATATGTATGTATGTATATAATGAATGCCTGTGTTATGGCCTGCTCCTTATAATAATTTGGCAACGCAAGTCCCTGCCCATCCCCTTTTATTAGGAGTTGACAATAAGCACATAAATACCATTTTGCTAAGGCTTTCCCCTTAAACTACTCACCGGACTAAAACACATTTAAAAACTTTTTTAATATTGAGTGATACTGCTTGCACTGATTAGTGATTTAATTTTTTTTTTTTTACTATAATTAGTTTACTGGTTCTTGCTGTTGGCAAAAATAGGTTTCCAGACTAGTTGTTTTCTACTGAAATTTAAATACACAATAGCAAGCCCACAAAACATTATTCTAAAATCAAACTCCAAGCAGTTATGGTTACCCCTGCTCCTATAGTTATTCCTGTCAGTATCATGGACCAGTACTTCCCCACAACTTATCTAGCCAGCCTGATTATGATGGGTTTCTTGATTCAGTGTAACAATTCTTTGATGCTGTCTGATGATCATTTATTACTCAAGCAGCATAACACACTGCATGAGAGATGTAAATATAGAATATCCTTGGAGGCAAAAACCTCACATAGAGTAAACTAAGTCGCCAAAATCATCAGCAGTACACCACACATCACACCTCTCCAAGAACATCACAATACACATAATCTATCATATGCTGAGGTTCTAAAGATAAACTTGCCTAAACCCTGAACCTCACAAACCTCCAAAACACAACACAGGCACAAGACACATTCAGTATATTAAGCCTACTTCCTCACATAGCACAAGGAGTCCTAAAGTCACAAATGTTGAGCCCATAAGGCAGGCATTGACCCAACCAAACATTCTTGTGCTAGCTAACTCCATTGTAAAACATACAGATGTGCCTCTTAAAAAGCTACATAAAGAAAGAGTGTTGGTTAGTTGCTTGTCTGGTGCCAGAATTCATAAGATCATACATGCACTCAGGTCCTTGAACAAAAATTGCCAGTATGACTCTGTCATAGTATATACTAGTGTCAAAGACTTGAGTTGTACCTCCCCGGATTACATAAAGAGTGACATGATGGAACTCTCACACTATGTATCCAAGGCAGCTGTGAGCCTAGCAATGAGCAGCATTCTACCTTCTTCAAAGATGATGTCACGATATGACAAAAAAAAAAATAATTGGCTTAATTTTTGGTGCCTATCAAAAGATTTCCAGTATTTGTTAGCCTGGGAGGATATGATTGACACCACATGCTGTTTTACTAGGAATGGAATGCATCTGTCCCCTCTGTGGGGTTTTATTATTGGCAAAGAAATTGTCTACCCCCACAGTGCCTTTTTTAGGCAATACCATCATGACAAACCTACTGACATAATGAAGATGCAAACGAAAATATGAAGGTCAAACTAAATGTTAGGAGTCTGAACAAGAAACTTCACTCCCTATAAGCTCTTCTCATCCTAGAAAAGATTGATTTCTGTGTAGTGACTAAAACAGTTTAAAATAGTGGAGAGCACTCTGGCTGGGCAGGGCTATAGTGCCTTCCTTTCATTTACACCAGCTAATGCGCAAGAGGGGAAAATGGTGGAGGTGTCTGAATCTACATCTAGAACAGAATAACATCAAGGCTGGTAAAGTTGCATGATGCATTAGAGCTTCTTCATGTCCACATAACCATCAGAAAGGTTCTGTGCCATATTAGCTAGCTATAGGACACAGGGGTGGCTCATGTTATTGGACTGCAGTCCCCCCAGCTGCAAAATGACAACAGAAAACTAGCTGCAAGGCCCACGCATGTGTGCTTTTCCCTCTGTGCTTTCCAGACTGCCCTCTAACCAGTCCTCATTACAAAACCAAGGAAATCAGTGTAGATGCCCCAGAAGTCTGTGCAGTTTGTACCTGCATAGACAGCAAGGAAAACGGACTGCAATGTCTGCAGTCTGGTTCCCCAGCACTTCTGGCTCATATCTGATTGGCTGGCTCCCCACTCCTGGCACACATGCACTCTTGGACTGAGTGCTACTGCAAGGGAGTAATGGTAGCAGATGTTCTTGGACTCAATGCTGTAATTAATTCAGAGGTTCTCCTTTGGGGATTCAAATTAATTCAGAAGTTCCCGTTTAGATGCTAAATATTGGAACCAGACTCTGCCAATGCTGTAATTAGCACTCAGAGCGGCAAGCAGGCATGGTATAATGGATTCTGCAAGTAGTCCTTTTAAAGACATGTTTGTTCACCTGAATATGTTTTTTATAGTCAAAACAGGTACCATCATAATTCTGAAATGTTTGTGTGTGTCTGTGTAAAATGCCCCAATCCAATATTCCTGGTGGCTAGAGTTATCCAGGCTCAAACTCTGCACCTTGGATGCAGGTAGCAAGAGCTTGAATTCCCTACCCACCACCATTGCAGATTTTTGCCGCATATGTTTGCTCTGAATCTGATGACAGGCATTTGAATTTCAGACTTCATATTCTTCAGAAAATACATAGGTAACACTGCACAAAACATTGTATTCTAGCAACTTTCTAAGTTTATAAGATCAATAGTTGAAAATTGTTTCTATTTTTGGGGCTGTATTCCCCCATTATTGGCTTTGTCCAGGTTTTTTGAGCTAAGAGGTTGAGAGCTATTGTGAAAACTGAATTCACTAAATGATAGCCATTTAAGTTTCAGTCTTCATTTCTTTCAAGAAACAGTGTATATGGCATAGTGGTATGTTGCTCTGACTGTAATACATAGGGTTCTGGGTTCAAGACTTGGCAGTGAAATGCATGGTGGTAACATAACATTTTATTCTAGCAACTTTACAAGATTACACAAGCAATGTTTAAAATGTGTCTCTGTTTTTTGGGCTTTTGCCCCCCCCCCCAATAAATTATGGCTTTTTCCAAATTTCTTGTGTTGCAAAGTTGAGGGATACAGTTGAGTGGATTTTACAAGGAGCTGAGAGCTTGAAGAGAAGCTTAGTGCTGCTTATACTGAGTTTACTTGCATTGTTAATAGCACAACAGGTAGTGTGCTTGCTTTCAATGCAGAAGGCTGTGGGTTTTCCTCCCACAGTATGTAGATGCTTTGCTGATATTGTACTTTGTTGTACTTCTAAAGGGGGTGGATGCTGCAGTCCTGAGAATGTCCTCTTTGATGGAGATACCTAGTAACTATGAGCCTGTTATCAGTTTACCATCCATTCCCTATTGTAATATTACTAGCTTATCATGTTTTTTAATGTAACATAGGCAATTTATTCCTCAAGGGCAACAAGCACTTTATTTGTAGATGAAACAATGAAATGTAAAGTTGTTTGCTAGCAGCAACCTCTCCATTAGTTAAAGATCTCTTTAATGTGGAATTATTTAGATGAATTTTACTTCTGCAGAGATTGTGCATGTTTACTGATACTGGTGGATTGTAGAAGTCTGAGTAGACTTTTATGATGGAAATGTTCTAAATTGGGCAGTTTTGTCATTATTGGTGCATGCATTTTGTTTCATTCTTTACTGGAAAATGTTCAAAACAATAAATTTAAAATGCCCTCTAACAACTGTACTTTATTATACAAGGAATATAATTTAATACAAATCAGGAAGCTGTTTATTGATTATCTGACCAGCTCAGGTACGCCCCCTCCCAGATCTTGGTTGGATGTGTTCGATTAGGAACCAGTTAAATCAGCTGTCTACAAGCGCAAACTTTTTTTGTTGCTGAATATTTTCACTGAGTCTGAATGCTACTGAAAATGACAAAGCCATATTGAAGAAATCACTTCTCTTAGATCTTCATTTTTTTGGGGGGTGCTTATTGTCCACACCTAGGGAGCCAAGTCCGTCATGTAGGATTTCTGCCGCACAATTCTCCTGGCTGAGCTATACCTCTCAACTGTCCAGATTTTCATAGAATGAATAGATTTTTGCTTCTTATTTTTGGTTTGTTCCTCGTAAAATATGTGCTTTTCTGGCAAATCATTTAGGATTGGAGTTACTTAATAATGACAGACATTGAGTTTCAGACTTCATACCATTCAGAAAAATGCATGCTAAAAAAAGACCTGTTATTCTATCAACTGTCTAAGTTTATACAAGAGCAACTTTTAGTACTGTTTGTTTGATCCCCCAGTATATTTGGTCTTGTCCAGATTTCCTGCATTAAGAGGTTGAGAGGTATGCACAAATAAATCATTTTATAGAATTATGTATGTCCAAACCTCTCAACTGTCCCCAATTTTGGCTCAAATGTTGCTTTCCCCCTAATAATCCCTCCACAAAATGGCAATTTTGGAAGAAATGTGGAGGGTTTACAATTAATAAATAATTGTAATGATCCGAGTTACAGATTACTTTTATTTTAGAAGTGCATGTAGATTCTCTTATTTTGTCAGCTGCTCAACTTAACAGTGCTAATATTAAAAAGTGTTCCTTTTTTGTCAGGTTCCCAGCTGTATTGTGTGGCTATTTGATATTTTTGCATCACATTTTTGGTCTGTTTTTCATAAAATTGTGGTTTTCTGGTAAATTAGTGGCAAATCATTAAAGATTGAAGTTAGGAATAATGACAGATATTTGAGTTTCAGATTTCATACCCTTCAGAAAATTCATACTAATGCAAGACCAACTATTCTATTATCTTTCTTAGTTTATAAGAGCAATATTTAAAAATTGTCTTTATTTTTGGGTGTTTGTCCCACTTCTGTTAATGGCTTTTTCCAGATTTCTTGCTCTGAGGTTGAGAGGTATGACAAATATGTCAGCGCCATCACCATCAGCCAGACATTTCAAATTGTGACATAATTGTTGACTCTGGATGGGTCCAAGCAAGGCAAGGAGCAGTTATGCAGTGTACGTGTGCAAAGTATCCCCCCAGCCAAGGTAAACACAAGCACTACCATGGCTTTTCATCTATCCTTGACTTTGCAGAATGTTCTGGTTTTCTGTCATGTTTTTATACTGTTGATTTATGCTTCTTATTGTTCAGAAAATGCATGTTGTTGCAGTGCATGTTGCTCTGTGTTTAAGTAGCAATGCTTTAATGACCATTAGGTAAGCTTGTCTGAGATTATAAAATGCAAGTAAGCTTTAATAAGCATACTGTTAAAGAATTATCAACATTGAAAGCCTTTTTGTTGTTGCCATGCAGAGAATATTTACATAGCTAGATAACGTATAAGCCTTAGGTATTGAAACGCATATGACAGTATTTGTAATAAACGACAGGATTACAGTATTTTCAGCTCATTACATGTGTTGGAGACTTGCAGTCATCTTTGCAGGCTTTACCTGTAAACTAAATAGAATGCTAGTCTAACACATGTGGTCCATAACCTGTGCAGTAATCCTTTAAGCAATTTATCTTTAGCTTGTTTCTTATTTGCTGTTCATGTTTTACTTTGATTATGTTTTCTCCATGAAACAAGTAGATAGTTGTTGTCAGGCAGCACTGCAGCAGGTATTTTTTGGATAGGAAACATTTTTACAAGTGGGGATAATCTGTATCACAGAGATTGCTACTTTCAGCATGTTACTGAATATAAATTATAATTAGAACTGCAATTACAAGGAGATGTGATATGAGTTGAGTGCTGCTTGTTTTTTTATATTTTATTTTGACTGGCATTCTAGTAATGTATTTAAAAGTAATTTATTTTTTCATGCATCACAACATTTGTGTTTCCATCTAGATATTAAGTAAGCTGTCATGCAGCCAATGCATTGAAATATTTATTTTTTCTTCTCCACTTCATTTTGTCTTGATTGGACTCATAATGGTGGTTTGGCACCCAGGGCAGCTTATTTCATTAAAGTCCCAGTTTTGTGGTTTTGGACATAGCTCTGCCCCTTTCTGGTTGTCCACACCCCTTTCCATTGGCCCCACCCATTCAGCTGTCTCCTACAACCCCCTTTGATTTGAAGTCACCAGCCACCACGGATAGGACTCCCCTTATGGTAAAAGAAAGCCACAAAGTATATCTACGGGTGCTAGAATCACTCAGCATTAAACACAGTACCATTATCCTATGTGATCTAAACTATCCAGCTATAGATTGGGAAACACACACTATTAGTGCATACGCACAAAGATTCCTGAATACAAATGCCATGGTACAAATAGTCAGACTGCACACTAGGTGGAATAACCTCTTGAATCCTGTCCTTACTAATATGGGAGCATCTCACACAGCGTCTTGCTCATCTTCATCACTTGTTAGGTCTGACCATAAAGTAGTCTCCTTGGAAATAAAACTGAAGCCAGAGATCCTTTCCACCTGAGGTACCTTTAGAAATTTCTTTAAAACAAACTAAATACTCCTAAGTGATAAATTGGCAAGCTTCAAATCTCCACCAAATCCAGTTAACTCAACTAAATATGCAAAAATATACACCACCACACTATACCAGCTGTAGCTCATAGGAATAAATGTAGGGCAAATGCCAGAAACAAACCCACAAGCTGGAACTTTAATATCAACAAGCTTTATAATAAAAAGAAAATAATTTTGACCAAATTAATAAGAATAATTCCCAGAATAGTATAACTGTTGTCACTGAAATAAACAAACAACTCAGGAGCTTAATAAAATCCACCAAAGTCAAGTGTAAGTCTAAAATAGTTACCCAAACCAAGGACAACCACAAGGCATTTTTAGTTATGTTAATAATCTCAATAGCAACATAGCAATGTGCTTTGCTGATTGTGAATGCTCTTACCTACACTGAGGCTGAAGATATAGCAAACCTACTGGCCAATATATTTAGCTTTAGCAAAGCTATGGAAATACTTGTCATGGAATTAATAAATCAGGACACAAGGAACCTCCAAACACTGGACCCATCTTAGTTTGGATTCATCAAGGGCAGTTCATCCTTACTCATCCTAATGGATTTTTTTAAAAGGTCACCAAAGCAGTGGATGAAGGAAAAATTCCTCTACCTGGCCAAAGCATTTGACACAATTCCCATTTCAGGCATAATAGGAAATTTAAACTGGGAATAAACCCTTATGTCACCCACTGGAATGCCAACTGACTCACAAATCAGATGCAGATAATTTAAGTAGGCAAAGCTACCTGCACTAAGAGACCATTCAGCAGCCTAGTCTCCCAGGGTAATGTGCTAGGACCTCTCCTGTTTGCCATTAGTTTTCTGAAGTAAAAGCTACTATTAAAGGGCTCTGTCTAAGTTTGCAAAAGACTGCAAGCTAGGGCAGTCATTGAATCCCCAAATGGCTTGGTTATCCCGCAGGAAGGTTTGCCTCAAATAAATAACGAGTACCAAAATCATGGACTTGTACCTAAATGACAAAAATTGCATTACTGTATCCTTTGGGAAGTCCTCTACTCCAGGAAACTACCACATTGAAAGTTCGCCCCTAAGAGTTGACCCATTTGTTTGGAATTTGGGAACTTATGTGGACAGTGACCTAACTTTTGTCCAACATGTGTCTATTGTAAGAAAGTCCTCCTGTATTGCTCAGCTTATAAACAAAGGGATTGTTTCTAGATCTAGGGATGCCATTGTCCCCCTTTGCTCAGGCCTCATTAGGCCAGTCATTGAATATAATGTCCTCTTTGGCATATAACTGTCCAGACGCATGCAGCAAATGGAATGCCCACAGAGATACCTTACTGAAAGGATACAAGGCCTAAGCCACATGTCCTACATGGACTGACTAAAAGCCCTGTCACTATACTTGGTATTCTGCATACTGCTAAGTGGTGACCTGTGTCTGACATGCAAGGCATCCTTTGATCCATTACTGATGGATTTACTGCATATCAGCAAGTTAAATGACATCAGAAATACTCAGTCTAGGGACCTAAACCTCTTCTGCACATTAACAGAATGGTTTAGAGGGACAGGTATATCTTTCTAAGGATATCAATGCTCTGGAACAGACTCCCCATCCACATAAAACAAAGTTCATCCCTGTCCATATTCATGTGCAACTTAGATCTATGGATGGGAAACAGATTTACACCAGGACTGCCCCTGTACTACTAATGGACAGATGCAACTCCTAAATGTTTTTTCCCATGCTAGAGTCCCCTCAAATTATGTATGGTATGAGCCCCTTTTTATCATTAGGAGTAATATATAATTATTGACCATGGGATAGGTAAGACCATTCTATAACAATATGGGATGGAGTATTTAGGGCACAAAAAGGGGAAATTAGTTAGACTTAGAATAGCCCATATAGTATCTGTACTCTTCATCAAACGGCCGTTTCACCAAAAGTGAAACAGCTGAGCACACTTTTGTGAAAGTGTGCTTAAATAATGATAAAAATGTGGGGAGATGGCTGTTGCTGAGATCGTAGCACAGTGGGGATAAGGGAATATTCCCTTTTCCCCACTGTAGTACGATCTCGGAGTGAGAATATAAAATTGGGGGGGCACAGACCCTCATATGGGGTGTGCAGCGGAGCTTGCCCCCCTGTGTAAACATGAGTACTGTGTTTTTGTTTTTTTTATTTTGTTGTGTTTTAGTTTAACACAGTTTAACGAAAGTGCTTTTTTAGTGAAAAGCACTTTTGCTAAAGTTTGTTTGGACAATGTGGTTTTGGTTGTTTGAGCTTTCACTCAATAGTACGAGATCCATATATATACACACACATACATATATATATATATATATATATATATATATATATATATATATATATATATATGTATATATATATTATATAAAATATAAACAGTGGGTCTACTTGAGTAGAGAAAATTTTCACTTACCTGAATTTTATTTTACCAAGTCAACACCGAACTGTCACTAAACCGAAACTACATACTATCAACATTTTTTACTGAGAAATGAGACACTTGGCCAGCAATAAAACTGAACAACATACACCACACTATGTCAAAACCACCCAGGTGGGGAGTTGTGCACCCCCCCAACTAAATATACCAACTCTGGGATTGCACTATAGTGGGGAAAAGGGCAGATTTCACCATGCTGGCCAAGTGTTTTGTTTCCAAGTTAAACATTTTGGTACTGTGTAGTTTTGATTTAGTGACATTCTGGTGGTGTTGTCTTGGTGAAATAAAATTCCAGTAAGTGAAAATACGGCCTACTCAGGTAGACCCATATATAAATCATACCTCTCAAATGTCCAGATTTTTCCTCATATTTTTGGTCTGTTCCTAAAAAAATGTGGTTTCCTTGCAATTCATTGTGGACTGTAAATAATGACACAAAATTTGAATTTTAGACTTTTATCCTTCAGAAGTTGCATGCTATTGCAAATATGTTATTCTAACAACAAGCTTATCAGAGCAGTATTTAAATTCTATAACCTAGTTTGGGGCCTTTGACCCACCATTATTTTTTGCTTTGTCCAGATTTCTTGCACTGTGAAGTTGAGCAGTATGATTCTTGTACATATTGTATTCTTTCTTTAATATTGTTAAAATAAACATGTTGTTACCTGACAAACATCTTATGCACATTGCACCATCGTATGGTGTAATGTTTTAAGCTTTTGATAGTAATACTGTACCCTGTTTATGTACCTGTATTCTACCTTGGAGCTTTTTCCCCCAGGGCTCTGTTAAAAAGGGAATATGAGCTTAACCAGTCTATCCCAATTAACAGCTGATATTGGTCATCATGACTAAATCACCTAGAGCCATATTTTGCATCGTTGAATGGCTGCTAACCCTGCCATGGTGCTCAGTCTGTGATCTGTGTTCTCCTATCATGAGGAACCCAAAGCGCTTTTCCCTTATAGCGCACCATGATGGTGCTCAGTCTGTGATCTGTGTTCTCCTATCATGAGGAACCCAAAGCACTTTTCCCTTATAGCGCACCATGATGGTGCTCAGTCTGTGATCTGTGTTCTCCTATCATGAAGAACCCAAAGCACTTTTCCCTTATAGCGCACCATGATGGAGCTCAGTCTGTGATCTGTGTTCTCCTATCATGAGGAACCCAAAGCACTTTTCCCTTATAGCGCACCATGATGGTGCTCAGTCTGTGATCTGTGCTCTCCTATCATGAAGAACCCAAAGCACTTTTCCCTTATAGCGCACCATGATGGTGCTCAGTCTGTGATCTGTGTTCTCCTATCATAAGGAACCCAAAACGCTTTTCCCTTATAGCGCACCATGTAGAGTCTGTGCTGCTTCCCACCCCTCCATTCATTAGTGAGTTTGAGATGGAAATACTCAGCATGTTTTTTGGAGGTGGGAAGAACACTACAGAGAGACAGGGAAACATGCAAACTCCAAACAGGGATTGCTCGGAGGTCAGGATTGAGCCTTGCGTCTTGTGGCTTGGTGGCAAATACCTTAACCATTATGCCAACTGGTCCCAGTTAACAGATGCACATATATAAAGGTGTGTTCATGTGTGTGTGTGTGTGTGTGTGTGTGTGTGTGTGTGTGTGTGTGTGTGTGTGTGCGTGTGTGTGTGTGTGTGTGTGTGTGTGTGTGTATATACATATAAATTACATTCCAATCGTTAAATGCTTAGATTGTCAAACAAAATGAGCTTTGGTATAAGTAGTTGAGGAGGCAAGTACAAGATCATTTTTGTGGGAGACTATGGTACAATGGAGTATGGGAAATTGTTGTTTCCAAACTGCTATTTGATCTCAAAGTTAATATATTTAAGGTAGTGGATGTAGAGAGGAAAATCTGTCCTGCACACATACACCTCTTTGATTTATTGTTTCCAGTAGGATAATGTGTGATTAGGTGTGCTGTGATGTGTTGCCTGTTTACTTTTTTATGATTATCTGACATAGACTCAGACATACATACAAACACACATAAATAAGAAGAAGTTATAATAACTAATCCGATTGTCACTCAAGTTAGTGGCTGTACTGACAATAGATAAGTGTTCATCCCTCCTCTTATTGTCTAATGCTCACTTGCAAGTCATCTGGGCTTCATACCTTGTGAATGGCATTACAAGCCTTTATGCTTGCATTAAGCAGATCTTATTTTATGCACTTATTGTAAATGTTTGTATTTTTATATGTTCTTTGTATGTCTCTTTAAAGCTGATGGACAGGATGAATTGCTTTTTAAATGTTTTAAATGAATTTTATTGGAGGGCGGTGTCTTGTGATGAATACAAGAATATTTATATACAAACACTTAGTTGTGACCAAATTTTAACAGCAGTGATGAAGGGAAGTATCCTGAAAGCTTTGCATTTCTGATATATGTTTAAAAAATGTATCTGG